>NW_027014402.1:112500-145000 GCF_036934945.1 Oncorhynchus masou masou | reverse complement strand
ACACAATTGCTGCTTCTCTCTGCACCAGAGAGACACACAATGGCTGCTTCTCTCTGCATCAGAGAGACACACAATGGCTGCTTCTCTCTGGACCAGAGAAACACACAATGGCTGCTTCTCTCTGCACCAAAGAAACACACAATGGCTGCTTCTCTCTGCTCCAGAGAGACACACAATGGCTGCTTCTCTCTGCACCAGAGAGACACACAATGGCTGCTTCTCTCTGCACCAGAGAAACACACAATGGCTGCTTCTCTGTGCACCAGAGAGACACACAATAGCTGCTTCTCTCTGCACCAGAGACACACAATTGCTGCTTCTCTCTGCACCAGAGAGACACACAATGGCTGCTTCTCTCTGCATCAGAGAGACACACAATGGCTGCTTCTCTCTGGACCAGAGAAACACACAATGGCTGCTTCTCTCTGCACCAGAGAGACACACAATGGCTGCTTCTCTCTGCACCAGAGACACACAATGGCTGCTTCTCTCTGCACCAGAGACACACAATGGCTGCTTCTCTCTGCACCAGAGAGACACACAATGGCTGCTTCTCTCTGCACCAGAGAGACACACAATAGCTGCTTCTCTCTGCACCAGAGACACACAATTGCTGCTTCTCTCTGCACCAGAGAGACACACAATGGCTGCTTCTCTCTGCATCAGAGAGACACACAATGGCTGCTTCTCTCTGGACCAGAGAAACACACAATGGCTGCTTCTCTCTGCACCAGAGAAACACACAATGGCTGCTTCTCTCTGCACCAGAGAGACACACTATGGCTGCTTCTCTCTGCACCAGAGACACACACTGGCTGCTTCTCTATGCACCAGAGAGACACACAATGGTTGCTTCTCTCTGCACCAGAGAGACACAATGGCTGCTTCTCTCTGCACCAGAGACACACAATGGCTGCTTCTCTCTGCACCAGAGAGACACACAATGGCTGCTTCTCTCTGCACCAGAGAGACACACAATGGCTGCTTCTCTCTGCACCAGAGACACACAATTGCTGCTTCTCTCTGCACCAGAGACACACTGGCTGCTTCTCTCTGCACCAGAGACACACAATGGCTGCTTCTCTCTGCACCAGAGAGACACACAATGGCTGCTTCTCTCTGGACCAGAGAAACACACAATGGCTGCTTCTCTCTGGACCAGAGAAACACCAGAGAGACACACAATGGCTGCTTCTCTCTGCACCAGAGAGACACACAATGGCTGCTTCTCTCTGCACCAGAGAGACACACAATGGCTGCTTCTTGCTGCATCAGAGACACACAATGGCTGCTTCTCTCTGCACCAGAGACACACACAATGGCTGCTTCTCTCTGCACCAGAGACACACAATGGCTGCTTCTCTCTGCACCAGAGAGACACACAATGGTTGCTTCTCTCTGCACCAGAGAGACACACAATGGCTGCTTCTCTCTGCACCAGAGACACACAATGGCTGCTTCTCTCTGCACCAGAGAGACACACAATGGCTGCTTCTCTCTGCACCAGAGACACACAATGGCTGCTTCCCTCTGCACCAGAGAGACACACAATGGCTGCTTCTCTCTGCACCAGAGAAACACACAATGGCTGCTTCTCTGTGCACCAGAGAGAGACACACAATAGCTGCTTCTCTCTGCACCAGAGACACACAATTGCTGCTTCTCTCTGCACCAGAGAGACACACAATAGCTGCTTCACTCTGCACCAGAGACACACAATGGCTGCTTCTCTCTGGAACAGAGAAACACACAATGGCTGCTTCTCTCTGCACCAGAGAAACACACAATGGCTGCTTCTCTCTGCACCAGAGAGACACACAATGTTAGGTTCTCTCTGCACCAGAGAGACACACAATGGCTGCTTCTCGCTGCACCAGAGACACACAATGGCTGCTTCTCTCTGCACCAGAGAGACACACAATGGCTGCTTCTCTCTGCACCAGAGACACACACTGGCTGCTTCTCTATGCACCAGAGAGACACACAATGGTTGCTTCTCTGCACCAGAGAGACACACAATGGCCGCTTCTCTGCACCAGAGACACACAATGGCTGCTTCTCTCTGCACCAGAGAGACACACAATGGCTGCTTCTCTCTGCACCAGAGACACACAATGGCTGCTTCTCTCTGCACCAGAGAGACACACAATGGCTGCTTCTCTCTGCACCAGAGACACACACTGGCTGCTTCTCTCTGCACCAGAGAGACACACAATGGCTGCTTCTCTCTGCACCAGAGAAACACACAATGGCTGCTTCTCTCTGCACCAGAGAGACACACAATGGCTGCTTCTCTCTGCATCAGAGAGACACACAATGGCTGCTTCTCTCTGCACCAGAGAGACACACAATGGCTGCTTCTCTCTGGACCAGAGAAACACACAATGGCTGCTTCTCTCTGCACCAGAGAAACACAATGGCTGCTTCTCTCTGCACCAGAGAGACACACGATAGCTGCTTCTCTCTGCACCAGAGACACACAATTGCTGCTTCTCTCTGCACCAGAGAGACACACAATGGCTGCTTCTCTCTGCATCAGAGAGACACACAATGGCTGTTTCTCTCTGGACCAGAGAAACACACAATGGCTGCTTCTCTCTGCACCAGAGAAACACAATGGCTGCTTCTCTCTGCACCAGAGAGACACACGATAGCTGCTTCTCTCTGCACCAGAGACACACAATTGCTGCTTCTCTCTGCACCAGAGAGACACACAATGGCTGCTTCTCTCTGCATCAGAGAGACACACAATGGCTGCTTCTCTCTGGACCAGAGAAACACACAATGGCTGCTTCTCTCTGCACCAAAGAAACACACAATGGCTGCTTCTCTCTGCTCCAGAGAGACACACAATGGCTGCTTCTCTCTGCACCAGAGAGACACACAATGGCTGCTTCTCTCTGCACCAGAGACACACAATGGCTGCTTCTCTCTGCACCAGAGACACACAATGGCTGCTTCTCTCTGCACCAGAGAGACACACAATGGCTGCTTCTCTCTGCACCAGAGACACACAATGGCTGCTTCTCTGTGCACCAGAGAGACACACAATAGCTGCTTCTCTCTGCACCAGAGACACACAATTGCTGCTTCTCTCTGCACCAGAGAGACACACAATGGCTGCTTCTCTCTGCATCAGAGAGACACACAATGGCTGCTTCTCTCTGGACCAGAGAAACACACAATGGCTGCTTCTCTCTGCACCAGAGAAACACACAATGGCTGCTTCTCTCTGCACCAGAGAGACACACAATGGCTGCTTCTCTCTGCACCAGAGACACACACTGGCTGCTTCTCTATGCACCAGAGAGACACACAATGGTTGCTTCTCTCTGCACCAGAGAGACACACAATGGCTGCTTCTCTCTGCACCAGAGACACACAATGGCTGCTTCTCTCTGCACCAGAGAGACACACAATGGCTGCTTCTCTGCACCAGAGACACACAATGGCTGCTTCTCTCTGCACCAGAGAGACACACAATGGCTGCTTCTCTCTGCACCAGAGACACACACTGGCTGCTTCTCTCTGCACCAGAGAGACACACAATGGCTGCTTCTCTCTGCACCAGAGACACACAATGGCTGCTTCTCTCTGCACCAGAGAGACACACAATGGCTGCTTCTCTCTGCACCAGAGACACACAATGGCTGCTTCTCTCTGCACCAGAGAGACACACAATGGCTGCTTCTCTCTGCACCAGAGAGACACACAATGGCTGCTTCTCTCTGCATCAGAGAGACACACAATGGCTGCTTCTCTCTGCACCAGAGAGACACACAATGGCTGCTTCTCTCTGGACCAGAGAAACACACAATGGCTGCTTCTCTCTGCACCAGAGAAACACAATGGCTGCTTCTCTCTGCACCAGAGAGACACACAATAGCTGCTTCTCTCTGCACCAGAGAAACACACAATGGCTGCTTCTCTCTGCACCAGAGACACACACAATGGCTGCTTCACTCTGCACCAGAGAGACACACAATGGCTGCTTCTCTCTGCACCAGAGACACACACAATGGCTGCTTCACTCTGCACCAGAGAGACACACAATGGCTGCTTCTCTCTGCACCAGAGAGACACACAATGGCTGCTTCTCTCTGGACCAGAGAAACACACAATGGCTGCTTCTCTCTGCACCAGAGAAACACAATGGCTGCTTCTCTCTGCACCAGAGAGACACACAATAGCTGCTTCTCTCTGCACCAGAGACACACAATTGCTGCTTCTCTCTGCACCAGAGAGACACACAATGGCTGCTTCTCTCTGCATCAGAGAGACACACAATGGCTGCTTCTCTCTGGACCAGAGAAACACACAATGGCTGCTTCTCTCTGCACCAAAGAAACACACAATGGCTGCTTCTCTCTGCACCAGAGAGACACACAATGGCTGCTTCTCTCTGCACCAGAGAGACACACAATGGCTGCTTCTCTCTGCACCAGAGACACACAATGGCTGCTTCTCTCTGCACCAGAGATACACAATGGCTGCTTCTCTCTGCACCAGAGAGACACACAATGGCTGCTTCTCTGTGCACCAGAGAGACACACAATGGCTGCTTCTCTCTGCATCAGAGAGACACACAATGGCTGCTTCTCTCTGGACCAGAGAAACACACAATGGCTGCTTCTCTCTGCACCAGAGAGACACACAATGGCTGCTTCTCTCTGCACCAGAGACACACACTGGCTGCTTTTCTCTGCACCAGAGACACACAATGGCTGCTTCTCTCTGCACCAGAGAGACACACAATGGCTGCTTCTCTCTGCACCAGAGAGACACACACTGGCTGCTTCTCTCTGCACCAGAGACACACACAATGGCTGCTTCACTCTGCACCAGAGAGACACACAATGGCTGCTTCTCTCTGCACCAGAGACACACACAATGGCTGCTTCACTCTGCACCAGAGAGACACACAATGGCTGCTTCTCTCTGCACCAGAGACACACACAATGGCTGCTTCACTCTGCACCAGAGAGACACACAATGGCTGCTTCTCTCTGCACCAGGGAGACACAGAATGGCTGCTTCACTCTGCACCAGAGAGACACACAATGGCTGCTTCTCTCTGCACCAGAGACACACACAATGGCTGCTTCACTCTGCACCAGAGAGACACACAATGGCTGCTTCTCTCTGCACCAGGGAGACACACAATGGCTGCTTCTCTCTGCACCAGAGAGACTCACAATGGCTGCTTCTCTCTGCACCAGAGAGACACACAATGGCTGCTTCTCTCTGCACCAGAGACACACAATGGCTGCTTCACTCTGCACCAGAGAGACACACAATGGCTGCTTCTCTCTGCACCAGAGACACACAATGGCTGCTTCTCTCTGCACCGGAATGGAGAATGAATGGGGAACGGAGACCTGTTCAGGAGACTTCCGTAGTGTGTGAAATAACCTTGATAAAAGTAATTGAATTTGGCTGCGATCAGATTAACTGGTGGTAATTGTGAATAGTGGAATACCCTGAATTCCTTACACAAAGGAAACACAGTTTGGGAATAATCACCCCCCCTTACTCCCCTCTCTCTGTCTTCCTCACTACTCCCTCCCCCTCACTCCCCTCTCTCTGTCTCCCTCACTCACTCCCTCCCTCCCTCACACCCCCTCTCTCTGTCTCCCCTCACTCACTCCCTCACTCTCTCTCTCTCTGTCTCCCTCCCTCTCTCTCTGTCTCCCTCACTCACTCCCTCTCTCTCTGTCTCCCTCACTCACTCACTCACTCCCTCCCCCTCTCTCTCTCTCTGTCTCCCTCACTCCCCCTCCCTCTTTCCCTCCCTCCCTCCCTCCCTCCCTCTGTCTCCCTCCCACTCACTCACTCACTCACTCACTCACTCCCTCCCTGTTCTCTGAGACTATATACTAAACTAGTGTGAAGGAATCAGTCATATATGAAGCCCTGTCCAATCCCTCACCAAGGCTACCACCCATACCGCTGTGTATGATGTGCTTTAAATGTGCTGATTTAGTTTTAAACAAATATTCAACTCATTTAAACCCCCAGAAGACTTCATTAAGGGTGGGACCTAGTGCAGAGAGAGAGAGAGAGAGAGAGAGAGAGAGAGAGAGAGAGAGAGAGAGAGAAGAGGAGTTTTCAGCCTGTTCTCTTCTAATTCCTACAGTGAACAACCTGACAACCCCCCCCTTGTCTTAAACTCCCCCACCACTGGCTCTAATATAAAACCATGGGCCACCCATGGGCGGGGGCAACAACGGACCTGTCACATCTCCATAACCCTTCTACATGATTAATGGGGATCAGCATTATTGGGGAAATGGAATGTTTTGGTTGGTTCTTTATATAACACTGTGGGGTTGGTTCTTTATATAACACTGTGGGGTTTGTTCTTTATATAACACTGTGGGGTTGGTTCTTTATATAACACTGTGGGGTTGGTTCTTTATATAACACTGTGGGGTTGGTTCTCTATATAACACTGTGGGGTTTGTTCTTTATTTAACACTGTGGGGTTGGTTCTTTATATAACACTGTGGGGTTGGTTCTTTATATAACACTGTGGGGTTGGTTCTTTATATAACACTGTGGGGTTGGTTCTTTATTTAACACTGTGGGGTTGGTTCTTTATTTAACACTGTGGGGTTGGTTCATTATATAACACTGTGGGGTTCTTTATTTAACACTGTGGGGTTGGTTCTTTATTTAACACTGTGGGGTTGGTTCTTTATTTAACACTGTGGGGTTGGTTCTTTATTTAACACTGTGGGGTTGGTTCTTTATATAACACTGTGGGGTTGGTTCTTTATATAACACTGTGGGGTTGGTTCTTTATTTAACACTGTGGGGTTGGTTCTTTATTTAACACTGTGGGGTTGGTTCTTTATATAACACTGTGGGGTTGGTTCTTTATTTAACACTGTGGGGTTGGTTCTTTATATAACACTGTGGGGTTGGTTCTTTATTTAACACTGTGGGGTTGGTTCTTTATTTAACACTGTGGGGTTGGTTCTTTATATAACACTGTGGGGTTGGTTCTTTATATAACACTGTGGGGTTGGTTCTTTATTTAACACTGTGGGGTTGGTTCTTTATATAACACTGTGGGGTTG
This sequence comes from Oncorhynchus masou masou, assembly GCF_036934945.1. NCBI lineage: Eukaryota > Metazoa > Chordata > Actinopteri > Salmoniformes > Salmonidae > Oncorhynchus > Oncorhynchus masou. The sequence continues at coordinate 137,918 of NW_027014402.1, read as the reverse complement.
GTTCTTTATATAACACTCTGGGGTTGGTTCTTTATTTAACACTGTGGGGTTGGTTCTTTATATAACACTGTGGGGTTGGTTCTTTATATAACACTGTGGGGTTGGTTCTTTATTTAACACTGTGGGGTTGGTTCTTTATATAACACTGTGGTGTTGGTTCTTTATTTAACACTGTGCGATTGGTTCTTTATGTAACACTGTGGGGTTGGTTCTTTATATAACACTGTGGGGTTGGTTCTTTATACTGTATAACACTGTGGGGTTGGTTCTTTATATAACACTGTGGGGTTGGTTCTTTATTTAACACTGTGGGGTTGGTTCTCTATATAACACTGTGGGGTTGGTTCTTTATACTGTATAACACAGTGGGGTTGGTTCTTTATTTAACACTGTGGGGTTGGTTCTTTATATAACACTGTGGGGTTGGTTCTTTATACTGTATAACACAGTGGGGTTGGTTCTTTATATAACACTGTGGGGTTGGTTCTTTATTTAACATTGTGGGGTTGGTTCTCTATATAACACTGTGGGGTTGGTTCTTTATACTGTATAACACAGTGGGGTTGGTTCTTTATTTAACACTGTGGGGTTGGTTCTTTATTTAACACTGTGGGGTTGGTTCTTTACATAACACTGTGGGGTTGGTTCTTTATTTAACACTGTGGGGTTGGTTCTTTATTTAACACTGTGGGGTTGGTTCTTTATATAACACTGTGGGGTTGGTTCTTTATATAACACTGTGGGGTTGGTTCTTTATATAACACTGTGGGGTTGGTTCTTTATATAACACTGTGGGGTTGGTTCTTTATATAACACTGTGGGGTTGGTTCTATATACTGTATAACACTGTGGGGTTGGTTCTTTATACTGTATAACACTGTGGGGTTGGTTCTTTATATAACACTGTGGGGTTGGTTCTTTATATAACACTGTGGGGTTGGTTCTTTATATAACACTGTGGGGTTGGTTCTTTATTTAACACTGTGGGGTTGGTTCTTTATACTGTATAACAATGTGGGGTTGGTTCTTTATACAACACTGTGGGGTTGGTTCTCTATATAACACTGTGGGGTTGGTTCTATATATAACACTGTGGGGTTGGTTCATTATATAACACTGTGGGGTTGGTTCTTTATACTGTATAACACTGTGGGGTTGGTTCTTTATACTGTATAACACAGTGGGGTTGGTTCTTTATTTAACACTGTGGGGTTGGTTCTTTATATAACACTGTGGGGTTGGTTCTTTATATAACACTGTGGGGTTGGTTCTTTATATAACACTGTGGGGTTGGTTCTTTATATAACACTGTGGGGTTGGTTCTTTATTTAACACTGTGGGGTTGGTTCTTTATTTAACACTGTGGGGTTGGTTCTTTATTTAACACTGTGGGGTTGGTTCTTTATTTAACACTGTGGGGTTGGTTCTTTATTTAACACTGTGGGGTTGGTTCTTTATTTAACACTGTGGGGTTCGTTCTTTATATAACACTGTGGGGTTGGTTCTTTATTTAACACTGTGGGGTTGGTTCTTTATACTGTATAACACTGTGGGGTTGGTTCTTTATTTAACACTGTGGGGTTGGTTCTTTATATAACACTGTGGGGTTGGTTCTTTATATAACACTGTGGGGTTGGTTCTTTATTTAACACTGTGGGGTTGGTTCTTTATATAACACTGTGGGGTTGGTTCTTTATATAACACTGTGGGGTTGGTTCTTTATTTAACACTGTGGGGTTGGTTCTTTATATAACACTGTGGTGTTGGTTCTTTATTTAACACTGTGGGGTTGGTTCTTTATATAACACTGTGGGGTTGGTTCTCTATATAACACTGTGGGGTTGGTTCATTATACTGTATAACACTGTGGGGTTGGTTCTTTATATAACACTGTGGGGTTGGTTCTTTATACTGTATAACACTGTGGGGTTGGTTCTTTATATAACACTGTGGGGTTGGTTCATTATACTGTATAACACTGTGGGGTTGGTTCTTTATATAACACTGTGGGGTTGGTTCTTTATACTGTATAACACTGTGGGGTTGGTTCTTTATATAACACTGTGGGGTTGGTTCTTTATTTAACACTGTGGGGTTGGTTCTCTATATAACACTGTGGGGTTGGTTCTTTATACTGTATAACACAGTGGGGTTGGTTCTTTATTTAACACTGTGGGGTTGGTTCTTTATATAACACTGTGGGGTTGGTTCTTTATTTAACACTGTGGGGTTGGTTCTTTATATAACACTGTGGGGTTGGTTCTTTATATAACACTGTGGGGTTGGTTCTTTATATAACACTGTGGGGTTGGTTCTTTATATAACACTGTGGGGTTGGTTCTTTATATAACACTGTGGGGTTGGTTCTTTATTTAACACTGTGGGGTTGGTTCATTATATAACACTGTGGGGTTGATTCTTTATATAACACTGTGGGGTTGGTTCTTTATTTAACACTGTGGGGTTGGTTCTTTATATAACACTGTGGGGTTGGTTCTTTATATAACACTGTGGGGTTGGTTCTATATACTGTATAACACTGTGGGGTTGGTTCTTTATACTGTATAACAATGTGGGGTTGGTTCTTTATTTAACACTGTGGGGTTGGTTCTTTATATAACACTGTGGGGTTGGTTCTTTATACTGTATAACAATGTGGGGTTGGTTCTTTATACAACACTGTGGGGTTGGTTCTTTATATAACACTGTGGGGTTGGTTCTTTATTTAACACTGTGGGGTTGGTTCTTTATATAACACTGTGGGGTTGGTTCTTTATATAACACTGTGGGGTTGGTTCTATATACTGTATAACACTGTGGGGTTGGTTCTTTATACTGTATAACAATGTGGGGTTGGTTCTTTATACAACACTGTGGGGTTGGTTCTCTATATAACACTGTGGGGTTGGTTCTATATATAACACTGTGGGGTTGGTTCTTTATATAACACTGTGGGGTTGGTTCTTTATACTGTATAACACTCTGGGGTTGGTTCTTTATACTGTATAACACAGTGGGGTTGGTTCTTTATTTAACACTGTGGGGTTGGTTCTTTATATAACACTGTGGGGTTGGTTCTTTATATAACACTGTGGGGTTGGTTCTTTATATAACACTGTGGGGTTGGTTCTTTATATAACACTGTGGGGTTGGTTCTTTATTTAACACTGTGGGGTTGGTTCTTTATTTAACACTGTGGGGTTGGTTCTTTATTTAACACTGTGGGGTTGGTTCTTCATTTAACACTGTGGGCTTTGTTCTTTATTTAACACTGTGGGGTTGGTTCTTTATTTAACACTGTGGGGTTGGTTCTTTATTTAACACTGTGGGGTTGGTTCTTTATATAACACTGTGGGGTTGTTTCTTTATTTAACACTGTGGGGTTGGTTCTTTATTTAACACTGTGGGGTTGGTTCTTTATATAACACTGTGGGGTTGGTTCTTTATTTAACACTGTGGGGTTGGTTCTTTATACTGTATAACACTGTGGGGTTGGTTCTTTATTTAACACTGTGGGGTTGGTTCTTTATATAACACTCTGGGGTTGGTTCTTTATTTAACACTGTGGGGTTGGTTCTTTATATAACACTGTGGGGTTGGTTCTTTATATAACACTATGGGGTTGGTTCTTTATTTAACACTGTGGGGTTGGTTCTTTATATAACACTGTGGTGTTGTTTCTTTATTTAACACTGTGGGGTTGGTTCTTTATATAACACTGTGGGGTTGGTTCTCTATATAACACTGTGGGGTTGGTTCTTTATACTGTATAACACTGTGGGGTTGGTTCTTTATATAACACTGTGGGGTTGGTTCTTTATACTGTATAACACTGTGGGGTTGGTTCTTTATATAACACTGTGGGGTTGGTTCTTTATTTAACACTGTGGGGTTGGTTCTCTATATAACACTGTGGGGTTGGTTCTTTATACTGTATAACACAGTGGGGTTGGTTCTTTATTTAACACTGTGGGGTTGGTTCTTTATATAACACTGTGGGGTTGGTTCTTTATTTAACACTGTGGGGTTGGTTCTTTATATAACACTGTGGGGTTGGTTCTTTATATAACACTGTGGGGTTGGTTCTTTATATAACACTGTGGGGTTGGTTCTTTATATAACACTGTGGGGTTGGTTCTTTATATAACACTGTGGGGTTGGTTCTTTATTTAACACTGTGGGGTTGGTTCATTATATAACACTGTGGGGTTGATTCTTTATATAACACTGTGGGGTTGGTTCTTTATTTAACACTGTGGGGTTGGTTCTTTATATAACACTGTGGGGTTGGTTCTTTATATAACACTGTGGGGTTGGTTCTATATACTGTATAACACTGTGGGGTTGGTTCTTTATACTGTATAACAATGTGGGGTTGGTTCTTTATTCAACACTGTGGGGTTGGTTCTTTATATAACACTGTGGGGTTGGTTCTTTATACTGTATAACAATGTGGGGTTGGTTCTTTATACAACACTGTGGGGTTGGTTCTTTATATAACACTGTGGGGTTGGTTCTTTATTTAACACTGTGGGGTTGGTTCTTTATATAACACTGTGGGGTTGGTTCTTTATATAACACTGTGGGGTTGGTTCTTTATATAACACTGTGGGGTTGGTTCTATATACTGTATAACACTGTGGGGTTGGTTCTTTATACTGTATAACAATGTGGGGTTGGTTCTTTATACAACACTGTGGGGTTGGTTCTCTATATAACACTGTGGGGTTGGTTCTATATATAACACTGTGGGGTTGGTTCTTTATATAACACTGTGGGGTTGGTTCTTTATACTGTATAACACTGTGGGGTTGGTTCTTTATACTGTATAACACAGTGGGGTTGGTTCTTTATTTAACACTGTGGGGTTGGTTCTTTATATAACACTGTGGGGTTGGTTCTTTATATAACACTGTGGGGTTGGTTCTTTATATAACACTGTGGGGTTGGTTCTTTATATAACACTGTGGGGTTGGTTCTTTATTTAACACTGTGGGGTTGGTTCTTTATTTAACACTGTGGGGTTGGTTCTTTATTTAACACTGTGGGGTTGGTTCTTTATTTAACACTGTGGGGTTGGTTCTTTATTTAACACTGTGGGGTTGGTTCTTTATTTAACACTGTGGGGTTGGTTCTTTATTTAACACAGTGGGGTTGGTTCTTTATATAACACTGTGGGGTTGGTTCTTTATTTAACACTGTGGGGTTGGTTCTTTATTTAACACTGTGGGGTTGGTTCTTTATATAACACTGTGGGGTTGGTTCTTTATTTAACACTGTGGGGTTGGTTCTTTATACTGTATAACACTGTGGGGTTGGTTCTTTATTTAACACTGTGGGGTTGGTTCTTTATATAACACTGTGGGGTTGGTTCTTTATATAACACTCTGGGGTTGGTTCTTTATTTAACACTGTGGGGTTGGTTCTTTATATAACACTGTGGGGTTGGTTCTTTATATAACACTGTGGGGTTGGTTCTTTATTTAACACTGTGGGGTTGGTTCTTTATATAACACTGTGGTGTTGTTTCTTTATTTAACACTGTGGGGTTGGTTCTTTATATAACACTGTGGGGTTGGTTCTCTATATAACACTGTGGGGTTGGTTCTTTATACTGTATAACACTGTGGGGTTGGTTCTTTATACTGTATAACACTGTGGGGTTGGTTCTTTATATAACACTGTGGGGTTGGTTCTTTATTTAACACTGTGGGGTTGGTTCTCTATATAACACTGTGGGGTTGGTTCTTTATACTGTATAACACAGTGGGGTTGGTTCTTTATTTAACACTGTGGGGTTGGTTCTTTATATAACACTGTGGGGTTGGTTCTTTATTTAACACTGTGGGGTTGGTTCTTTATATAACACTGTGGGGTTGGTTCTTTATATAACACTGTGGGGTTGGTTCTTTATATAACACTGTGGGGTTGGTTCTTTATATAACACTGTGGGGTTGGTTCTTTATATAACACTGTGGGGTTGGTTCTTTATATAACACTGTGGGGTTGGTTCTATATACTGTATAACACTGTGGGGTTGGTTCTTTATACTGTATAACAATGTGGGGTTGGTTCTTTATACAACACTGTGGGGTTGGTTCTCTATATAACACTGTGGGGTTGGTTCTATATATAACACTGTGGGGTTGGTTCTTTATATAACACTGTGGGGTTGGTTCTTTATACTGTATAACACAGTGGGGTTGGTTCTTTATTTAACACTGTGGGGTTGGTTCTTTATATAACACTGTGGGGTTGGTTCTTTATATAACACTGTGGGGTTGGTTCTTTATATAACACTGTGGGGTTGGTTCTTTATATAACACTGTGGGGTTGGTTCTTTATTTAATACTGTGGGGTTGGTTCTTTATTTAACACTGTGGGGTTGGTTCTTTATTTAACACTGTGGGGTTGGTTCTTTATTTAACACTGTGGGGTTGGTTATTTATTTAACACTGTGGGGTTGGTTCTTTATATAACACTGTGGGGTTGGTTCTTTATATAACACTGTGGGGTTGGTTCTTCATATAACACTGTGGGGTTGGTTCTTTATTTAACACTGTGGGGTTGGTTCTTTATTTAACACTGTGGGGTTGGTTCATTATATAACTGTTACGCTCGTCTTTTGAATGAGAAGACCAAGGATGGTAGGCTAATATCTTACTTTTATTCAAATGAACACCGAAAAACAACAAAATACAAAACGAAGTTCTGCAGGCTACACTGCAACTATACAGAATCAAGATCCCACAAACTAAAATGGGGAAAAGGCTGCCTAAGTTTGATCCCCAATCAGAGACAACAATAGAGAGCTGGATCTGATTGGGAACCATACCAGGCCAAACAAAGTAGAATAGGAAAACTAGATTGCCCAACCTAGTCACACCCTGACCTAAACAAAATAGAGAATTCAGGGTCTCTAAAGTCAGGGCGTGACAGTACCTTCCCCCAGCCCCCAAAGGTGCGGACTCCGGCCGCAAATCTGAACCTATAGGGGAGGGTCCGGGTGGGCATCTACCCTCGGTGGCGGCTCCAGTGCGGGACGCAGACGCCGCTACGCCAACTTCCGTGGATCCCAGCGATGGTCCCCAGTCCGGAGGCCCTCCGCTATAGGTTCAGGTTTTGCTGCCGGGGGTACAGAAAACAAGGGAGGAGGAGAGATAATGCACTATTACTGACATCAGACAACAAGGGAGGAGGAGGAGGAGAGATACTACACTATTACTGACATCAGACAACAAGGGAGGAGGAGGAGGAGAGATACTACACTATTACTGACATCAGACAACAAGGGACGAGGAGGAGAGATAATACACTATTACTGACATCAGACAACAAGGGAGGAGGAGGAGGAGAGATAATACACTATTACTGACATCAGACAACAAGGGAGGAGGAGAGACACTATACTATTACTGACATCAGACAACAAGGGAGGAGGAGGAGGAGGAGGAGGAGAGATACTACACTATTACTGACATCAGACAACAAGGGAGGAGGAGGAGGAGGAGAGATACTACACTATTACTGACATCAGACAACAAGGGAGGAGGAGGAGAGATACTACACTATTACTGACATCAGAAAACAAGGGAGGAGGAGAGATAATGCACTATTACTGACATCAGACAACAAGTGAGGAGGAGGAGGAGGAGAGATATTACACTATTACTGACATCAGACAACAAGGGAGGAGGAGGAGGAGAGATATTACACTATTACTGACATCAGACAACAAGGGAGGAGGAGGAGGAGGAGAGATACTACACTATTACTGACATCAGACAACAAGGGACGAGGAGGAGAGATACTACACTATTACTGACATCAGACAACAAGGGAGGAGGAGGAGGAGAGATACTACACTATTACTGACATCAGACAACAAGGGAGGAGGAGGAGAGATACTACACTACAACTAACATCAGACAACAAGGGAGGAGAGGAGATAATACACTATAACTGACATCAGACAACAAGGGACGAGGAGGAGAGATACTACACTATTACTGACATCAGACAACAAGGGAGGAGGAGGAGGAGAGATAATACACTATTACTGACATCAGACAACAAGGAAGGAGGAGGAGAGATAATACACTATAACTGACATCAGACAACAAGGGAGGAGGAGGAGGAGAGATACTACACTATTACTGACATCAGACAACAAGGGAGGAGGAGAGATAATACACTATTACTGACATCAGACAACAAGGGAGGAGGAGAGATAATACACTATTACTGACATCAGACAACAAGGGAGGAGGAGAGATAATACACGATTGAGGAGGATGGACGAGAAGGCTGAATCCGGTTGGCATGTTTCTATGTTTTTCTCCTTCTCATATAGCCCAATGCTGACCAGTCCAGAAAACACCAAGTATCCTTTTCTTTCTGTTTAACAAATAACACCATTATTGGTCCCTATTGAATCCAACTGCTGGCAATGCAGACTGTAAGTGATAAGAGCCTGATGGAATCTGTCTTTGCTCTATCTGAGCCAAAACCCCCTGAGTGGTCCAACTCTGTCGGAGTCATAGATGGAGCTGCATTGACAATTCAAAAAATCTGGACAGCAGCACTTTGCTGGCAATTCACCTTGCAATCTACATGCGTCCCTCAGCAGGCGGACGCGGGGCAGGCGGCGCCGCTCGGCGAGATTGCATTTTATATACAAAAGGCCTTGTTTCATTGGAGGGCCATCGCCATTCAGTCACAATCCAATAAAGTCCACAGATTTACAAGAGCATGAACAATAACACACTATAGGAGAGTTTGGGAAGCCCTTTTTTTTTTAAATAGGGTTTTAAAAAGGTTGGAGAATTTTAGACGTTGGATGATAATTAACTTGATTTTCCAGGAAGTTTTTTTTTTTTTTTTTTTTACGTCAACAAATATTTCAATTTCTAAGAGACGTTATCAACAGGCCCCAAGCAACAAGAAAACCACATTGTTCCCATTACAATATGAACGCTGTTGTGCAAATCCTGTTATTTTAAAATGGAGAAGATTTGGACAGAAGAATATAATGGAAGAATTCCAATTCCAGTCACATCGCTGGTTCAACAGGACAGATTGAGGCCAATGTGAGTCTTGTCCACTTCACTTCATGTCTATAGTATATTCTGTGCTAGTCAGAGACTTACATCTTTGAAATGTCTGTCCACTCTTGTACAGTTTATTACATGAGGTTGTTGTGGGCAACAGGAGTGAAATGTGGGCAACAGGAGTGAACTCTGGGCAACAGGAGTGAACTCTGGGCAACAGGAGTGAAATGTGGGCAACAGGAGTGAAATGTGGGCAACAGGAGTGAACTCTGGGCAACAGGAGTGAACTCTGGGCAACAGGAGTGAACTCTGGGCAACAGGAGTGAACTCTGGGCAACAGGAGTGAAATGTGGGCAACAGGAGTGAACTCTGGGCAACAGGAGTGAACTCTGGGCAACAGGAGTGAACTCTGGGCAACAGGAGTGAAATGTGGGCAACAGGAGTGAACTCTGGGCAACAGGAGTGAACTCTGGGCAACAGGAGTGAACTCTGGGCAACAGGAGTGAAATGTGGGCAACAGGAGTGAACTGTGGGCAACAGGAGTGAACTCTGGGCAACAGGAGTGAACTCTGGGCAACAGGAGTGAACTCTGGGAAACAGGAGTGAACTGTGGGCAACAGGAGTGAACTGTGGGCAACAGGAGTGAACTGTGGGAAACAGGAGTGAACTGTGGGAAACAGGAGTGCACTGTGGGCAACAGGAGTGAACTGTGGGCAACAGGAGTGAACTGTGGGAAACAGGAGTGAACTGTGGGCAACAGGAGTGAACTGTGGGCAACAGGAGTGAACTCTGGGCAACAGGAGTGAACTCTGGGAAACAGGAGTGAACTGTGGGCAACAGGAGTGAACTGTGGGCAACAGGAGTGAACTGTGGGAAACAGAAGTGAACTGTGGGCAACAGGAGTGAACTCTGGGCAACAGGAGTGAACTGTGGGAAACAGGAGTGAACTGTGGGAAACAGGAGTGAACTGTGGGCAACAGGAGTGAACTGTGGGCAACAGGAGTGAACTCTGGGCAACAGGAGTGAACTGTGGGCAACAGGAGTGCACTGTGGTTAACAGGAGTGGAGTGAACTGTGGGCAACAGGAGTGAACTCTGGGCAACAGGAGTGGAGTGAACCGTAGGCAACAGGAGTGGAGTGAACCGTGGGCAACAGGAGTAGAGTGAACTGTGGGCAACAGGAGTGTACCGTGGGCAACAGGAGTGGAGTGAACTCTGGGCAACAGGAGTGAACTCAGGGCAATAGGAGTGAACTGTGGGCAACAGGAGTGAACTGTGGGCAACAGGAGTGAACTGTGGGCAACAGGAGTGAACCGTAGGCAACAGGAGTGGAGTGAACCGTGGGCAACAGGAGTGAACTGTGGGCAACAGGAGTGGAGTGAACTGTGGGCAACAGGAGTGAAATGTGGGCAACAGGAGTGAACTCTGGGCAACAGGAGTGAACTCTAGGCAACAGGAGTGAACTCTGGGCAACAGGAGTGAACTCTAGGCAATAGGAGTGAACTGTGGGCAACAGGAGTGAACTGTGGGCAACAGGAGTGAAATGTGGGCAACAGGAGTGAAATGTGGGCAACAGGAGTGAAATGTGGGCAACAGGAGTGAACTGTGGGCAACAGGAGTGAACTGTGGGCAACAGGAGTGAACTGTGGGCAACAGGTGTGAACTGTGGGCAACAGGAGTGCACTGTGGGCAACAGGAGTGCACTGTGGGCAACAGGAGTGAACTGTGGGCAACAGGTGTGAACTGTGGGCAACAGGAGTGAACTGTGGGCAACAGGTGTGAACTCTGGGCAACAGGAGTGAACTGTGGGCAACAGGAGTGAACTCTAGGCAACAGGAGTGAACTCTAGGCAATAGGAGTGAACTGTGGGCAACAGGAGTGAACTCTAGGCAATAGGAGTGAACTGTGGGCAACAGGAGTGAACTGTGGGCAACAGGAGTGAACTGTGGGCAACAGGAGTGAACTGTGGGCAACAGGAGTGAACTGTGGGCAACAGGTGTGAACTGTAGGCAACAGGAGTGAACTGTGGGCAACAGGTGTGAACTCTGGGCAACAGGAGTGAACTCTAGGCAACAGGAGTGAACTGTGGGCAACAGGAGTGAACTCTGGGCAACAGGAGTGAACTCTGGGCAACAGGAGTGAACTCTTGGCAACAGGAGTGAACTCTAGGCAATAGGAGTGAACTGTGGGCAACAGGAGTGAACTCTGGGCAACAGGAGTGAACTCTGGGCAACAGGAGTGAACTGTGGGCAACAAGAGTGAACTGTGGGCAGCAGGAGTGAACTGTGGACAACAGGTGTGAACTGTGGGCAGCAGGAGTGAACTCTTGGCAACAGGAGTGAACTGTGGGCAACAAGAGTGAACTGTGGGCAACAAGAGTGAACTGTGGGCAGCCGGAGTGAACTCTGGGCAACAGGAGTGAACTGTGGGCAACAAGAGTGAACTCTGGGCAACAGGAGTGAACTCTGGGCAACAGGAGTGAACTCTGGGCAACAGGAGTGAACTCTGGGCAACAGGAGTGAACTCTGGGCAACAGGAGTGAAATGTGGGCAACAGGAGTGAACTCTGGGCAACAGGAGTGAACTGTGGGCAACAGGAGTGAACTCTGGGCAACAGGAGTGAAATGTGGGCAACAGGAGTGAACTCTGGGCAACAGGAGTGAACTCTGGGCAACAGGAGTGAACTCTGGGCAACAGGAGTGAAATGTGGGCAACAGGAGTGAAATGTGGGCAACAGGAGTGAACTCTGGGCAACAGGAGTGAACTCTGGGCAACAGGAGTGAACTCTGGGCAACAGGAGTGAACTCTGGGCAACAGGAGTGAAATGTGGGCAACAGGAGTGAACTCTGGGCAACAGGAGTGAACTCTGGGCAACAGGAGTGAACTCTGGGCAACAGGAGTGAAATGTGGGCAACAGGAGTGAACTCTGGGCAACAGGAGTGAACTGTGGGCAACAGGAGTGAAATGTGGGCAACAGGAGTGAACTCTGGGCAACAGGAGTGGACTCTGGGCAACAGGAGTGTACTCTGGGAAACAGGAGTGAACTGTGGGCAACAGGAGTGAACTGTGGGCAACAGGAGTGAACTGTGGGAAACAGGAGTGCACTGTGGGCAACAGGAGTGAACTGTGGGCAACAGGAGTGAACTGTGGGAAACAGGAGTGAACTGTGGGCAACAGGAGTGAACTGTGGGAAACAGGAGTGAACTGTGGGCAACAGGAGTGAACTCTGGGCAACAGGAGTGAACTGTGGGAAACAGGAGTGAACTGTGGGAAACAGGAGTGAACTGTGGGCAACAGGAGTGAACTGTGGGCAACAGGAGTGAACTCTGGGCAACAGGAGTGAACTGTGGGCAACAGGAGTGCACTGTGGTTAACAGGAGTGGAGTGAACTGTGGGCAACAGGAGTGAACTCTGGGCAACAGGAGTGGAGTGAACCGTAGGCAACAGGAGTGGAGTGAACCGTGGGCAACAGGAGTAGAGTGAACTGTGGGCAACAGGAGTGTACCGTGGGCAACAGGAGTGGAGTGAACTCTGGGCAACAGGAGTGAACTCAGGGCAATAGGAGTGAACTGTGGGCAACAGGAGTGAACTGTGGGCAACAGGAGTGAACTGTGGGCAACAGGAGTGAACCGTAGGCAACAGGAGTGGAGTGAACCGTGGGCAACAGGAGTGAACTGTGGGCAACAGGAGTGGAGTGAACTGTGGGCAACAGGAGTGAAATGTGGGCAACAGGAGTGAACTCTGGGCAACAGGAGTGAACTCTAGGCAACAGGAGTGAACTCTGGGCAACAGGAGTGAACTCTAGGCAATAGGAGTGAACTGTGGGCAACAGGAGTGAACTGTGGGCAACAGGAGTGAAATGTGGGCAACAGGAGTGAAATGTGGGCAACAGGAGTGAAATGTGGGCAACAGGAGTGAACTGTGGGCAACAGGAGTGAACTGTGGGCAACAGGAGTGGAGTGAACTGTGGGCAACAGGAGTGAACTGTGGGCAACAGGTGTGAACTGTGGGCAACAGGAGTGCACTGTGGGCAACAGGAGTGAACTGTGGGCAACAGGTGTGAACTGTGGGCAACAGGAGTGAACTGTGGGCAACAGGTGTGAACTCTGGGCAACAGGAGTGAACTCTAGGCAACAGGAGTGAACTGTGGGCAACAGGAGTGAACTCTGGGCAACAGGAGTGAACTCTGGGCAACAGGAGTGAACTCTAGGCAACAGGAGTGAACTCTAGGCAATAGGAGTGAACTGTGGGCAACAGGAGTGAACTCTGGGCAACAGGAGTGAACTCTGGGCAACAGGAGTGAACTGTGGGCAACAAGAGTGAACTGTGGGCAGCAGGAGTGAACTGTGGACAACAGGAGTGAACTGCGGGCAACAAGAGTGAACTGTGGGCAACAAGAGTGAACTGTGGGCAGCCGGAGTGAACTCTGGGCAACAGGAGTGAACTGTGGGCAACAAGAGTGAACTGTGGGCAACAAGAGTGAACTGTGGGCAGCAGGAGTGAACTGTGGACAACAGGTGTGAACTGTGGGCAGCAGGAGTGAACTCTTGGCAACAGGAGTGAACTGTGGGCAATAGGAGTGGAGTGAACCGTTGGCAACAGGAGTGGAGTGAACCGTTGGCAACAGGAGTGGAGTGATCTGTGGGCAACAGGAGTGAACTGTCAGACCATAGAGTCTACAGAATACACTACCAGTAGAAGGGTCAGATAATAGAGTCTACAGAATACTCTACCAGGAGAGGGGTCAGAACATAGAGTCTACAGAACACTCTACCAGGAGAGGGGTCAGAACATAGAGTCTACAGAACACTCTACCAGGAGAGGGGTCAGAACATAGAGTCTACAGAACACTCTACCAGGAGAGGGGTCAGAACATAGAGTCTACAGAACACTCTACCAGGAGAGGGGTCAGAACATAGAGTCTACAGAATACTCTACCAGGGGAGGGGTCAGAACATAGAGTCTACAGAATACTCTACCAGGAGAGGGGTCAGAACATAGATCCTACAGAATACTCCACCAGGAGAGGGGTCAGAACATAGAGTCTACAGAATACTCCATCGGTAGGGGGGTCAGAACATATAGTCTACAGAATACTCGACCAGGAGAGGGGTCAGACCATAGAGTCTACAGAATACTCTACCAGGAGAGGGGTCAGAAGATAGAGTCTACAGAATACTCTACCAGCAGAGGGGTCAGAACATAGAGTCTACAGAATACTCTACCAGGAGAGGGGTCAGAACATAGAGTCTACAGAATACTCTACCGGGAGAGGGGTCAGAACATAGAGTCTACAGAATACTCTACCTGGAGAGGGGTCAGAACATAGAGTCTACAGAATACACGACCTGGAGAGGGGTCAGAACATAGAGTCTACAGAATACTCTACCAGGAGAGGGGTCAGAACATAGAGTCTACAGAATACTCTACAAGGAGAGGGGTCAGAACATAGAGTCTACAGAATACTCTACCAGGAGAGGGGTCAGAACATAGAGTCTACAGAATACTCCACCAGGAGAGGGGTCTGTTTTACTAATCTCCATAACCCTATATCAGAGCCACGCCTGGGGAAGTGGATGGTAGTTTCAGGCTAGGCACTTGAAATGTGAGTTTCCCCTCACAGGTAAAACAAGTAAACAGACTCTCTTCTCTAAAACTGACAAACCTTGAGCCTCCGTACACACACACACAGACACACACACAGACACGCACGCACGCACGCACGCACACACACGCGCGCACACACACACACACAAATATACACACACACACACCCTCCACAGTACATGCGTACCACTTCTCCACCGTTAACACATGTAATTTGTTTTTCTGGCGTTGGGTTGCTGTAGGGATAACTCGTGACCCCTGACCTGTAGCAGTCTGCAGCAGGTCCCTGGGTATCCCTCTGTAGCCTCTCTACTTCATGAATATTTCAGTGAGGGAGAGTCTGGAGTTCAGAGATCCTGTAAACCTGAGAGATAATAAGCTACCTGATTAGTGCTCGCTAAAATGAATACCCAGGATGGTCCAACAGGCGGAAAAGCCCTGATGCAGTCGTGGTCCTGATGCAGGCATGTGTCTGTGTGTGTGTGTGTGCGTGTGTCTGTGTGTGTGTGTGTGTGTGTGTGTGTGCGTGTGTGTGTGTGTGTGTGTGTGTGTGTCTGTGTGTGTGTGTCTGTGTGTGTGGTGCATACGTGCGTGTGTGGTGCATGTGTGTGTGTGTACGTGTGTGTGTGTTTGTGTGTGTGTGTGTGTGTGTGAGTGTGTATGTGCATGCTTGGTGTGTGTGTGTGCAAGTGCGTGTGCATGTGTGTGTGTGTATGTATCGTCCTTCGGTAGACCAGACCTGGCTGACAGAGACCTCCTCATCATGTGAATCTCTGACAACCTTCTGTAACACAACATTATCACTTCATCCAACCCCCTGGGCCGTAGTTGGCTGTTTCAGGGGAGAGAGAGACCTCTTGTCTCTTGATTTATGATTCCTACAAGCTCATCATAAACCTGGAACCAACTTGTGTGATCCAAAAGAGAGAGAGACGGAGAAAGAGAGAGAGAACTAGAAGGTTTGTTTACCAAATGAGCTGTAGACTGTTAGGCCCCAGACTGCAACCGAGACACCTCACCTGAGTCATTATTCAGTCATGATGGTAACCTGACAGTAAGACACCTCTATGTTTGCTTCCCAAATGGAACCCTAGTCACTAAACAGTGCACTACTTTTGACCAGGGCCTATACAGAATAGGTTTCCATTTCAATTCTATAGTGAACATTTAATATATTCCACCCCTGATGAAGAGCTAGCCTAAAGGACAACATGGCTAAAGCTAACATTTAATATATTCCACCCCTGATGAAGAGCTAGCCTAAAGGACAACATGGCTAAAGCTAACATTTAATATATTCCACCCCTGATGAAGAGCTAGCCTAAAGGACAACATGGCTAAAGCTAACATTTAATATATTCCACCCCTGATGAAGAGCTAGCCTAAAGGACAACATGGCCAATGCTAACATTTTATATATTCCACCCCTGATGATTAGCTAGCCTAAAGGACAACATGGCTAATGCTAACATTTTATATATTCCACCCCTGATGAAGAAATAGCCTAAAGGACAACATTTTATATATTCCACCCCTGATGATTAGCTAGCCTAAAGGACAACATGGCTAATGCTAACATTTTATATATTCCACCCCTGATGATTAGCTAGCCTAAAGGACAACATGGCTAATGCTAACATTTTATATATTCCACCCCTGATGATTAGCTAGCCTAAAGGACAACATGGCTAATGCTAACATTTTATATATTCCACCCTGATGATTAGCTAGCCTAAATGACAACATGGCTAATGCTAACATTTTATATATTCCACCCCTGATGATTAGCTAGCCTAAAGGACAACATGGCTAATGCTAACATTTTATATATTCCACCCCTGATGATTAGCTAGCCTAAATGACAACATGGCTAATGCTAACATTTTATATATTCCACCCCTGATGATTAGCTAGCCTAAAGGACAACATGGCTAATGTTAACATTTTATATATTTCACCCCTGATGAAGAGCTAGCCTAAAGGACAACATGGCTAATGCTAACATTTTATATATTCCACCCCTGATGATTAGCTAGCCTAAAGGACAACATGGCTAATGCTAACATTTTATATATTCCACACCTGATGATTAGCTAGCCTAAAGGACAACATGGCTAATGCTAACATTTTATATATTCCACACCTGATGATTAGCTAGCCTAAAGGACAACATGGCTAATGCTAACATTTTATATATTCCACCCCTGATGATTAGCGAGCCTAAAGGACAACATGGCTAATGCTAACATTTTATATATTCCACCCCTGATGCTTTTGGTGTCATGACTTCTGCAGAAGTCTAAGCCTCTCCTTCGCCGGTCTTCTCGACATCTCCGATCCATTTTTCATTTTCCCATTTGTCTTGTCTTGTTTTCCCCACACACCTGGTTCTCATTCCCCTCACGGTGTGTGGTGTATTTAACCCTCTGTTTCCCCCATGTCGTTGTGTGGTATTGTTTATTCTGTTTCATGTTATGTTCACGTCAGTCTGTTGCGCTGGGTGGATACCAACTGTCATCTGTGGTCTTTTTTCCCCGTTTAAAAAAAATCAATTTCAGTTGTGCTTCTTTTGCCGTTTGCCTGACTATATAGTTGACGTATTTTCCTGCTAGATTGATGCCTTCTTCACTGTGAGTGAACGTGTATCCAGAAAGTTATCTAAGAGTGTTTGGGTATGTTGGTTACTGGTTGCTTTCTGGTTTTCTTCTGTGCTGTTTTGGGTCCGTCTGTATGGATGGTTGTTTTCATGTCGGGTTCTTGTGAGGAACAAGGTAACTTGGCTGTGACCAGACAGAGGTGTTAGTGGCTTGATGGTGAATGAGCTGAGAGAGAAAGGGTCCATGTCAGTCCACTGTACTGTGACCAAGAGGTGAGCAGTAGGTGAATCTCCCCAAAGAGTCCCCCCCCCCCCCGTAACCTACCATTGACAAAGTACAGACCCAGGTTTCAACAGAGCTGTAACAGATCCCTTCCGTTGTTGTTGACGGTGCTGTCACTGTTGTTTCTATGGGGGAGATGAAGACAGTTAGTTACTATGGCCTGTAATAAAGCTGTCCCCTCGTGTGGTCGTTAGATCATCGGGCGGCAGGGTAGCCTAGTGGTGAGAGTGTTGGACTAGTAACCGGAGGAGTAATATGGGGATTCTGAGGGGGGATCTCCTCTGAGTAATATGGGATTCGTAGTGGGGGGGGGGGGGGGGGATCTCCTCTGAGTAATATGGGGATTCTTAGTGGGGGGGGAATCTCCTCTGTGTAATATGGGGATTCTTAGTGGGGGGGGAATCTCCTCTGAGTAATATGGGGATTCTTAGTGGGGGGGATCTCCTCTGTGTAATATGGGGATTCTTAGTGGGGGGGATCTCCTCTGTGTAATATGGGGATTCTTAGTGGGGGGGGAATCTCCTCTGAGTAATATGGGGATTCTTAGTGGGGGGGATCTCCTCTGAGTAATATGGGGATTCTTAGTGGGGGGGATCTCCTCTGTGTAATATGGGGATTCTTAGTGGGGGGGGATCTCCTCTGTGTAATATGGGGATTCTTAGTGGGGGGGATCTCCTCTGTGTAATATGGGGATTCTTAGTGGGGGGATCTCCTCTGTGTAATATGGGGATTCGTAGTGGGGGGGGGATCTCCTCTGAGTAATATGGGGATTCTTAGTGGGGGGGGGATCTCCTCTGAGTAATATGGGGATTCTTAGTGGGGGGATCTCCTCTGAGTAATATGGGGATTCTTAGTGGGGGGATCTCCTCTGAGTAATATGGGGATTCTTAGTGGGGGGATCTCCTCTGTGTAATATGGGGATTCTTAGGGGGGGGAATCTCCTCTGTGTAATATGGGGATTCTTAGTGGGGGGGGGGGATCTCCTCTGAGTAATATGGGGATTCTTAGTGGGGGGATCTCCTCTGTGTAATATGGGGATTCTTAGTGGGGGGGATCTCCTCTGAGTAATATGGAGATTCTTAGTGGGGGGGGGGAATCTCCTCTGAGTAATATGGGGATTCTTAGTGGGGGGGGGGGGGATCTCCTCTGAGTAATATGGGGATTCTTAGTGGGGGGGATCTCCTCTCAGTAATATGGGGATTCTTAGTGGGGGGGGGATCTCCTCTGAGTAACATCTACACTTCGGTCCGCAGGTAGTATAACTTTTCATTACATTTCGTTATAGTACAACGGTTTGATTTGTCTTATCTTAGCAATTTCTTCTTAGTTAGCTACATAGCCGTCTTTGTATCAACAACAATTGCATATTATTGTATTTCGTCGTCCTAACGTATCTGCCCAGCAGCTAGCTAAGCAGCTAGCTAACATCCACTGTCCACTAGCACTGTAGAAACTATTACACTCAACTGAACGACTCGATTAGCGTAGTGTCAGCTAGCTACATAGTTGTCTTCGCTGTCTTCGTATCCAAGATAATTGTGCAGTTTAGAGTGTGTAGACTTAGAGTGATTATCTTAATTTACCGAGGTTAGCTAGCCAGCTATTTGTCGTCCTTAACGTAGGAAATGCTGCTAGCTAGCTAGCCAACAGCTAGCCAACCTCTACCGAATTGAACTCCAACTACCCGGTCAACATTCCGCGTCGCTCCACAGGTAGTATCACATTTTTCATTTCACTTCATTACAGTACAACGGTTTGATTTGTTTGATCGTAGCTAGCCAGCTACATAGCCGTCTTTGTATCTAAGACAATTGCGTAGTCTAGAGCGATTTTCTAGGTTAGCTGGCCAGCTATTGTCGGTCTTTCAACGTAGCTAGCCAGCTAGCCCCCGAATAGCAGCACTGTAGTAACTATTACAGTACAACGGTTTGTTTTGTTTGATCGTAGCTAGCTAGCTACATAGCCGTCTTTGTATCCAAGTCAATTGTTTAGCCTAGAGCGATTTTCTAGGTTAGCTACATCGCAGCCACTACCAGCTAGCCTACTCCAGCAGTACTGTATCATTTCAATCATTTTAGTCTATAAGATTCTTGCTACGTAAGCTTAACTTTCTGAACATTCGAGACGTGTAGTCCACTTGTCATTCCAATCTCCTTTGCATTAGCGTAGCCTCTTCTGTACCCTGTCAACTATGTGTCTATCTATCCCTGTTCTCTCCTCTCTGCACAGACCATACAAACGCTCCACACCGCGTGGCCGCGGCCACCCTAATCTGGTGGTCCCAGCGCGCACGACCCACGTGGAGTTCCTGGTCTCCGGTAGCCTCTGGAACTGCCGATCTGCGGCCAACAAGGCAGAGTTCATCTCAGCCTATGCCTCCCTCCAGTCCCTCGACTTCCTGGCACTGACGGAAACATGGATCACCACAGATAACACTGCTACTCCTACTGCTCTCTCTTCGTCCGCCCACGTGTTCTCGCACACCCCGAGAGCTTCTGGTCAGCGGGGTGGTGGCACCGGGATCCTCATCTCTCCCAAGTGGTCATTCTCTCTCTCTCCCCTTACCCATCTATCTATCGCCTCCTTTGAATTCCATGCTGTCACAGTTACCAGCCCTTTCAAGCTTAACATCCTTATCATTTATCGCCCTCCAGGTTCCCTCGGAGAGTTCATCAATGAGCTTGATGCCTTGATAAGCTCCTTTCCTGAGGACGGCTCACCTCTCACAGTCCTGGGCGACTTTAACCTCCCCACGTCTACCTTTGACTCATTCCTCTCTGCCTCCTTCTTTCCACTCCTCTCCTCTTTGACCTCACCCTCTCACCTTCCCCCCTACTCACAAGGCAGGCAATACGCTCGACCTCATCTTTACTAGATGCTGTTCTTCAACTAACCTCATTGCAACTCCCCTCCAAGTCTCCGACCACTACCTTGTATCCTTTTCCCTCTCGCTCTCATCCAACACTTCCCACACTGCCCCTACTCGGATGGTATCGCGCCGTCCCAACCTTCGCTCTCTCTCCCCGCTACTCTCTCCTCTTCCATCCTATCATCTCTTCCCTCTGCTCATACCTTCTCCAACCTTTCTCCTGAGTCTGCCTCCTCAACCCTCCTCTCTTCCCTTTCTGCATCCTTTGACTCTCTATGTCCCCTATCCTCCAGGCCGGCTCGGTCCTCCCCTCCCGCTCCGTGGCTCGATGACTCATTGCGAGCTCACAGAACAGAGCTCCGGGCAGCCGAGCGGAAATGGAGGAAAACTCGCCTCCCTGCGGACCTGGCATCCTTTCACTCCCTCCTCTCTACATTTTCCTCCTCTGTCTCTGCTGCTAAAGCCACTTTCTACCACTCTAAATTCCAAGCATCTGCCTCTAACCCTAGGAAGCTCTTTGCCACCTTCTCCTCCCTCCTGAATCCTCCTCCCCCCTCCCCCCCTCCTCCCTCTCTGCAGATGACTTCGTCAACCATTTTGAAAAGAAGGTCGACGACATCCGATCCTCGTTTGCTAAGTCAAATGACACCGCTGGTTCTGCTCACACTGCCCTACCCTGTGCTCTGACCTCTTTCTCCCCTCTCTCTCCAGATGAAATCTCGCTTCTTGTGACGGCCGGCCGCCCAACAACCTGCCCGCTTGACCCTATCCCCTCCTCTCTTCTCCAGACCATTTCCGGGGACCTTCTCCCTTACCTCACCTCGCTCATCAACTCATCCCTGACCGCTGGCTACGTCCCTTCCGTCTTCAAGAGAGCGAGAGTTGCACCCCTTCTGAAAAAACCTACACTCGATCCCTCCGATGTCAACAACTACAGACCAGTATCCCTTCTTTCTTTTCTCTCCAAAACTCTTGAACGTGCCGTCCTTGGCCAGCTCTCCCACTATCTCTCTCAGAATGACCTTCTTGATCCAAATCAGTCAGGTTTCAAGACTAGTCATTCAACTGAGACTGCTCTTCTCTGTATCACGGAGGCGCTCCGCACTGCTAAAGCTAACTCTCTCTCCTCTGCTCTCATCCTTCTAGACCTATCGGCTGCCTTCGATACTGTGAACCATCAGATCCTCCTCTCCACCCTCTCCGAGTTGGGCATCTCCGGCGCGGCCCACGCTTGGATTGCGTCCTACCTGACAGGTCGCTCCTACCAGGTGGCGTGGCGAGAATCTGTCTCCTCGCCACGCGCTCTCACCACTGGTGTCCCCCAGGGCTCTGTTCTAGGCCCTCTCCTATTCTCGCTATACACCAAGTCACTTGGCTCTGTCATAACCTCACATGGTCTCTCCTATCATTGCTATGCAGACGACACACAATTAATCTTCTCCTTTCCCCTTCTGATGACCAGGTGGCGAATCGCATCTCTGCATGTCTGGCAGACATATCAGTGTGGATGACGGATCACCACCTCAAGCTGAACCTCGGCAAGACGGAGCTGCTCTTCCTCCCGGGGAAGGACTGCCCGTTCCATGATCTCGCCATCACGGTTGACAACTCCATTGTGTCCTCCTCCCAGAGCGCTAAGAACCTTGGCGTGATCCTGGACAACACCCTGTTGTTCTCAACCAACATCATGGCGGTGGCCCGTTCCTGTAGGTTCATGCTCTACAACATCCGCAGAGTACGACCCTGCCTCACACAGGAAGCGGCGCAGGTCCTAATCCAGGCACTTGTCATCTCCCGTCTGGATTACTGCAACTCGCTGTTGGCTGGGCTCCCTGCCTGTGCCATTAAACCCCTACAACTCATCCAGAACGCCGCAGCCCGTCTGGTGTTCAACCTTCCCAAGTTCTCTCACGTCACCCCGCTCCTCCGCTCTCTCCACTGGCTTCCAGTTGAAGCTCGCATCCGCTACAAGACCATGGTGCTTGCCTACGGAGCTGTGAGGGGAACGGCACCGCAGTACCTCCAGGCTCTGATCAGGCCCTACACCCAAGCAAGGGCACTGCGTTCATCCACCTCTGGCCTGCTCGCCTCCCTACCATTGAGGAAGTACAGTTCCCGCTCAGCCCAGTCAAAACTGTTCGCTGCTCTGGCCCCCCAAAGGTGGAACAAACTCCCTCACGACGCCAGGACAGCGGAGTCAATCACCACCTTCCGGAGACACCTGAAACCCCACCTCTTCAAGGAATACCTAGGATAAGATAAGTAATCCTTCTCACCACCCCCCCTTAATGATTTAGATGCACTATTGTAAAGTGGCTGTTCCACTGGATGTCAGAAGGGGAATTCACCAATTTGTAAGTCGCTCTGGATAAGAGCGTCTGCTAAATGACTTAAATGTAAATGTAATGTAAATGGATTCTTAGTGGGGGGGGGGGATCTCCTCTGAGTAATATGGGGATTCTTAGTGGGGGGGGGATCTCCTCTGAGTAATATGGGGATTCTTAGTGGGGGGGGGGGATCTCCTCTGAGTAATATGGGGATTCTTAGTGGGGGGGGGGATCTGCTCTGTGTAATATGGGGATTCTTAGTGGGGGGGGATCTCCTCTGAGTGATATGGGGATTCTTAGTGGGGGGGGGGGGATCTCCTCTGAGTAATATGGGGATTCTTAGTGGGGGGATCTGCTCTGAGTAATATGGGGATTCTTAGTGGGGGGGGGGGGATCTCCTCTGAGTAATATGGGGATTCTTAGTGGGGGGGGATCTCCTCTGAGTAATATGGGGATTCTGGGGGGGGGGGGGATATGGGGATTCTTAGTGGGGGGGGGATCTCCTCTGAGTAATATGGGGATTCTTAGTGGGGGGATCTCCTCTGAGTAACATGGGGATTCTTAGTGGGGGGATCTCCTCTGAGTAATATGGGGATTCTTAGTGGGGGGGATCTCCTCTGTGTAATATGGGGATTCTTAGTGGGGGGAGGGGATCTCCTCTGTGTAATCTGGGGATTCTTAGTGGGGGGGGGAATCTCCTCTGAGTAATATGGGGATTCTTAGTGGGGGGGGAATCTCCTCTGAGCAATATGGGGATTCTTAGTGGGGGGGGATCTCCTCTCAGTAATATGGGGATTCTTAGTGGGGGGGGGATCTCCTCTGAGTAACATGGGGATTCTTAGTGGGGGGGGATCTCCTCTGAGTAATATGGGGATTCTTAGTGGGGGGGATCTCCTCTGAGTAATATGGGGATTCTTAGTGGGGGGGGATCTCCTCTGAGTAATATGGGGATTCTTAGTGGGGGGGGATCTGCTCTGTGTAATATGGGGATCCTTAGTGGGGGGGGGATCTCCTCTGAGTAATATGGGGATTCTTAGTGGGGGGGGGGGGGATCTGCTCTGAGTAATATGGGGATTCTTAGTGGGGGGGGGGGGATCTCCTCTGAGTAATATGGGGATTCTTAGTGGGGGGGGGATCTCCTCTGAGTAATATGGGGATTCTGGGGGGGGGATATGGGGATTCTTAGTGGGGGGGGGGATCTCCTCTGAGTAATATGGGGATTCTTAGTGGGGGGGGATCTCCTCTGAGTAACATGGGGATTCTTAGTGGGGGGGGGGATCTCCTCTGTGTAATATGGGGATTCTTAGTGGGGGGGGGATCTCCTCGGAGTAATATGGGGATTCTTAGTGGGGGGGATCTCCTCTGAGTGATATGGGGATTCTTAGTGGGGGGGGATCTCCTCGGAGTAATATGGGGATTCTTAGTGGGGGGGGGGGGATCTCCTCGGAGTAATATGGGGATTCTTAGTGGGGGGGGGATTTCTTTCTGCCAGTACAATTTTTTTTCTCCAGTTTTAACCAAATGTGATATTTTATCAATTTTGAGTGGATCAATTAGATTTTGTAGTTGGGATTTGTACCAAATGTTCAGTCCTCCAGAGCCTCTGCCTCTGTTGACTTCGGGGATGTCACAATTACCTCCTTGTAGCCTGTGGGACAGTAGAGTGACCCCTGCCTTAAGTCACATTAAATGTCAGGAAATTTGAAAAACTGAGTTTAAATGTATTTAGGCGAAGGTGTATGTCAACTTCCGACTTCAACTGTATATTCCTATTCATTGAACAAGTAAACTTTTAGTCACTCTCTACTTCCTCTCTCTCTCTCCTCTCTCTCTCTCTCCTCTCTCTCCGTCTTCCTCTCTCTCCACTCTACCCTCTCTCTCCGTCTTCCTCTCTCTCCACTCTACCCTCTCTCTCCGTCTTCCTCTCTCTCCACTCTACCCTCTCTCTCCATCTTCCTCTCTCTCCACTCTACCCTCTCTCTCCGTCTTCCTCTCTCTCCACTCTACCCTCTCTCTCCATCTTCCTCTCTCTCCACTCTACCCTCTCTCTCCGTCTTCCTCTCTCTCCACTCTACCCTCTCTCTCCATCTTCCTCTCTCCGTCTCTCTCTCCGTCTCTCTCTCTCTCTCTCCTCTCTCTCCCCTTTCTCCCTCTCTCCTCTCTCTCTTTCTATCTTCCCCTATTTTCTCTTTTCTTTTCCCTGCTATTTTAGATTTAACTTCAACCTGTCAATTAAAGAGTGAGAGGGCAAGGAAGTGAAGAGAAAAAAAGAGGGTGGGAGGGAGGAAGAAGGAGATGGAGGAGAGACTAATTAGGCAACTGTGTAATTTTAATTAGCTGTTTTGATAATTAAACTAATTAGATCCCCTGTGTTTCCACAACGTGCCGTTGAGTCGACCGTCAGAGAGTATTATTTTTTTTCTCTATATCAAGGCTTCATAGTCTCCACTCTGCTGGTTAATTAGACACTTTTTCATCACACAGCTGTATTGATTGGCTTAAGTTGCAGTTGAAATGAGAAATGTGCTGTCAATAATTTGGATGAGTGCCTGCTGTTTGATTGTGGAGAACAAAAGTAGCTGGTTATCCCTCTCCCTCGGCTCAGAACATCAGAGGATCCCAGGTGGTTTCCAGGATGCTCAGACCAGTCTGATCTACATATCAGCAAATAAACCTTCCTCTTCCTCC
>NW_027014402.1:105000-110000 GCF_036934945.1 Oncorhynchus masou masou | reverse complement strand
CGCTGCTCCAGGAAGTGCCAGAAGTGTGATTACCCTGACTTCTGCAGAGGTCCTATCACCGTAAATACCGTGCGGCCAACGCAGACGTCGGAATGACCGTGCAGCGGCTCTCTGAAAACGGAGGACAGTGTTCGTAAGCTATCGGCACGTACTGCTGCACATGTCGATACAGTCAGTTAGCTTTCCCTGTATTGTAGTGTGTCTGGCAGCCATCTTAGCTGTATCTGCCTCTGGCCTGGAGGAGACTGCAGACTTGAGCCGCCCTGACCTTTCTCTTATCTGTCCGGTGTGGAGAGCAGAGAGAACCGGAGGGCCCTGGTGCGCTGCCCTGTAGGCCCAGCTGAGAGACACTGTCCTGGACTAGAGATAACAGAACTTCCCCTGAGCTCTGAGTCTCCGACCTCTACTCCATCCCTTCCTCTTCTTCCCTCTCTTCGTCTCATCCCTCCGTCTCATCCCTCCGTCTCATCCCTTCGTCTCATCCCTTCCTCTTCTTCCCTCTCTTCGTCTCATCCCTCCGTCTCATCCCTTCGTCTCATCCCTTCGGCTCATCCCTTCGTCTCATCCCTCTGTCTCATCCCTCTGTCTCATCCCTCTGTCTCATCTCTCTGTCTCATCCCTCCGTCTCATCCCTCCGTCTCCGAGGAGACATGAGCAGACAGGAGGGGACAGGAAGTGGAAGAGGAGGGATGTCTGGATGTTTAACCTTTTACCATTACACAGCATGTAACAGTGTTATGGAAGGGCACATTTGTAATGTTGTTTGAGAGCCTGTGGTGCCGACGTGCTCTGGCGAAGATAATGACTTCATATGTCTTGGACAACGTCTCCCTCAAAACAAGCTGTCAGAATGAACCTCTGTCAACAATGATTGGCTGTCCTCGCGAGTTGTCGGCCAGCCAATCAGGAATAGACATTTCATGTTGAAAACAAGAGTTTGTGGTCACCTTGTATCTTATCTAGCGACAACAGTGGGTTAACTGTTATTTGGTACAGTCATAACCTGTGTTTCTCTCTACCAGGATACTATTGAGCTGTCTGCTCTGCTGCCTCATGTTAACGGTAGCTTAACTCCTCACAGAGACACAACCTGCAATACTGGCCTGTCCTTCAGTGACAAGGTAGGTCATACTGGCCTGTCCTTCAGTGACAAGGTAGGTCATACTGGCCTGTCCTTCAGTGACAAGGTAGGTCATACTGGCCAGTCCTTCAGTGACAAGGTAGGTCATACTGGCCTGTCCTTCAGTGACAAGGTAGGTCATACTGGCCTGTCCTTCAGTGACAAGGTAGGTCATACTGGCCTGTCCTTCAGTGACAAGGTAGGTCCTGGGCTTCTATACAACACCTGGGCTTCTAAACACCAACTGGGCATCTAAACAACACCTGGGCTTCTAAACAACACCTGGGCTTCTTAACAACACCTGGGCTTCTAAACAACACCTGGGCTTCTATACAACACCTGGGCTTCTAAACAACACACCTGGGCTTTTAAACAACACCTGGGCTTCTAAACAACACCTGGGCTTCTTATCAACACCTGGGCTTCTTAACAACACCTGGGCTTCTTAACAACACCTGGGCTTCTAAACAACACCTGGGCTTCTTATCAACACCTGGGCTTCTTAACAACACCTGGGCTTCTTAACAACCCCTGGGCTTCTAAACAACACCTGGGATTCTTAATAACAACACCTGGGCTTCTAAACACCACCTGGGCTTCTTAACAACACCTGGGATTCTTAACAATACCTGTGCTTTGAAACAACACCTGGGTTTCTAAACAACACCTGGGCTTCTTAATAACACCTGGGCTTCTTAACAACAACAGGGCTTCTTAACAACAGATGGGCTTCTAAACAACACCTGGGCTTCTTAACAACACCTGGGCTTCTTAACAACACATGGGCTTCTTAACAACACCTGGGCTTCTTAACAACACCTGGGCTTCTTAACAACACCTGGGCTTCTAAACAACACATGGGCTTCTATACAACACCTGGGCTTCTAAACAACACCTGAGCTTCTTAACAATACCTGGGCCTCTAAACAATACCTGGGCCTCTAAACAACACCTGGGCTTCTAAACAACACTTGGGCTTCTAAACAACACCTGGGCTTCTTAGCAACACCTGGGCTTCTAAACAACACCTGGGCTTCTAAACAACACATGGGCTTCTTAACAACACCTGGGCTTCTTAACAACAGCTGGGCTTCTAAACAAAACCTGGGCTTCTTAACAACACCTGGGCTTCTTAACAACACCTGGGCTTCTTAACAACACCTGGGCTTCTTAACAACACCTGGGCTTCTTAACAACACCTGGGCTTCTAAACAACACATGGGCTTCTATACAACACCTGGGCTTCTAAACAACACCTGGGCTTCTTAACAACACCTGGGCTTCTTAACAACACCTGGGCTTCTTAACAACACCTGGGCTTCTTAACAACACCTGGGCTTCTAAACAACACATGGGCTTCTATACAACACCTGGGCCTCTAAACAATACCTGGGCCTCTAAACAACACCTGGGCTTCTAAAGAACACTTGGGCTTCTAAACAACACCTGGGCTTCTTAGCAACACCTGGGCTTCTAAACAACACCTGGGCTTCTAAACAACACCTGGGCTTCTAAACAACACCTGGGCTTCTAAACAACACCTGGGCTTCTTATCAACACCTGGGCATCTTAACAACACCTGGGCTTCTTAACAACACCTGGGCTTCTTAACAACACCTGGGCTTCTAAACAACACATGGGCTTCTTATCAACACCTGGGCTTCTTAACAACACCTGGGCTTCTTAACAACACCTGGGCTTCTTAACAACCCCTGGGCTTCTAAACAACACCTGGGATTCTTAATAACAACACCTAGGCTTCTAAACACCACCTGGGCTTCTTAACAACACCAGGGCTTCTTAACAATACCTGTGCTTTGAAACAACACCTGGGTTTCTAAACAACACCTGGGCTTCCTAATAACACCTGGGCTTCTTAACAACACCTGGGCTTCTTAACAACACCTGGGCTTCTTAACAACACCTGGGCTTCTTAACAACAGCTGGGCTTCTAAACAACACCTGGGCTTCTTAAAAACACCCGGGCTTCTTAAAAACACCTGGGCTTCTTAACAACACCTGGGCTTCTTAACAACAGCTGTGCTTCTAAACAACACCTGGGCTCCTTAACAACACCTGGGCTTCCTAACAACACCTGGGCTTCTTAACAACACCTGGGCTTCTTAACAACACCTGGGCTTCTAACTAACACCTGGGCTTCTAAATAACACCTGGGCTTCTAAACAACACCTGGGCTTCTAAACAACACCTGGGCTTCTAAACAACACCTGGGATTCTTAATAACAACACCTGGGCTTCTAAACAACACCTGGGCTTCTTATCAACACCTGGGCTTCTTAACAACACCTGGGCTTCTTAACAACACCTGGGCTTCTTACTAACACCTGGGCTTCTAAATAACACCTGGGCTTCTTAACAACACCTGAGCTTCTAAACAACACCTGGGCTTCTTAACCACACCTGGGCTTCTAAATAACACCTGGGCTTCTAAACAACACCTGGGCTTCTAAACAACACCTGGGCTTCTAAACAACACCTGGGATTCTTAATAACAACACCTGGGCTTCTAAACAACACCTGGGCTTCTTATCAACACCTGGGCTTCTTAACAACACCTGGGCTTCTTAACAACACCTGGGCTTCTTACTAACACCTGGGCTTCTAAATAACACCTGGGCTTCTTAACAACACCTGAGCTTCTAAACAACACCTGGGCTTCTTAACCACACCTGGGCTTCTAAACAACACCTGGGCTTCTTAACAATACCTGTGCTTTGAAACAACACCTGGGTTTCTAAACAACACCTGGGCTTCTTAATAACACCTGGGCTTCTTAACAACACCTGGGCTTCTTAACAACACCTGGGCTTCTTAACAACACCTGGGCTTCTTAACAACACCTGGGCTTCTTAACAACACCTGGGCTTCTTAACAACACCTGGGCTTCTAAACAACACATGGGCTTCTATACAACACCTGGGCTTCTAAACAACACCTGAGCTTCTTAACAATACCTGGGCCTCTCAACAATACCTGGGCCTCTAAACAACACCTGGGCTTCTAAACAACACTTGGGCTTCTTAACAACACCTGGGCTTCTTAACAACCCCTGGGCTTCTAAACAACACCTGGGATTCTTAATAACAACACCTGGGCTTCTAAACACCACCTGGGCTTCTTAACAACACCAGGGCTTCTTAACAATACCTGTGATTTGAAACAACACCTGGGTTTCTAAACAACACCTGGGCTTCTTAATAACACCTGGGCTTCTTAACAACACATGGGCTTCTAAACAACACCTGGGCTTCTAAACAACACCTGGGCTTCTAAAAAACACCTGGGTTTTTAAACAACACCTGGGCTTCTTAACAACACCTGGGCTTCTTAACAATACCTGTGCTTTGAAACAACACCTGGGCTTCTTAATAACATCTGGGCTTCTTAACAACACCTGGGCTTCTAAACAACACCTGGGCTTCGTAACAACACCTGGGCTTCTTAACAACACCTGGGCTTCTAAACAACACCTGTGCTTCTAAACAACACTTGGGCTTCGTAACAACACCTGGGCTTCTAAACAACACCTGGGTTTCTAAACAACACCTGGGCTTCTTTACAACACCTGGGCTTCTAAACAACACATGGGCTTCTAAACAACACTGGGGCTTCTAAACAACACCGGGGCTTCTAAACAACACCTGGGCTTATATTCAACACCTGGGCTTCTAAAGACCACCTGAGCATCTAAACAACACCTGTGCATCTAAACAACACCTGGGCTTCTAAACAACACCTGGGCTTCTAAACAACACCTGGGCTTCTTTACAACACCTGGGCTTCTAAACAACACATGTGTATCTAAACAACACCTGGGCTTCTTAACCTGGGCTTCTTAACATCACCTGGGTTTCTAAAC
>NW_027014402.1:0-102500 GCF_036934945.1 Oncorhynchus masou masou | reverse complement strand
CTGTTAATTTGTATTGTTTATTTCACTTTATATATTATCTACCTTACTTGTTTTGGCAATGTTAACACATGTTACCCATGCCAATAAAGCCCATTGAATTGAATTGAATGGAGAGAGAGAGCGAGAGAGAGAGAGAGATGGAGAGAGAGATGGAGAGAGAGGCTGGAGGTAGGAACCACTATGACGTTGCACTTCTGACCAAGGCCTATTGGTTCAATTATGTCTTAGATGTTTTGATTACAACCTGGTTACTGGCCCAACACTCAAGCCAATAGGCTACCTGCTGGTTATTGGCCCAATGCCCAACACTCAAACCAACAGGCTACCTGCTGGTTATTGGCCCAATGCCCAACGCTCTAACCACATGGCTACCTGCTGGTAACTAGTCCAACGCTCTAACCACTAGGCTACCTGCTTGTTATTGGCCCAATGCCCAAAGCTCTAACCACTAGGCTACCTGCTGATTGCTGGCCCAACGCTCTAACCACTAAGCTACCTGCTGGTTGCTGGCCCAACGCTCTAACCACTAAGCTACCTGCTGGTTACTGGCCTAACGCTCTAACCACTAGGCAACCTGCTGGTTACTAGTCCAACACTCTAACCACTAGGCTACCTGCTGGTTACTGGCCCTACATTCTAACCACTAGGCTACCTGCTGGTTACTGGCCCAACACTCTAACCACTAGGCTACCTACTGGTTAGTAGTCCAACACTCTAACCACTAGGCTACCTGCTGGTTACTGGCCCTACACTCTAACCACTAGACTACCTGCTGGTTACTGGCCCAACGCTCTAACCACTAGGTTACCTGCTGGTTACTGGCACAACGCTCTAACCACTAGGTTACCTGCTGGTTACTGGCGCAACGCTCTAACCAATAGGCTACCTGCTGAATACTGGCCCAAAGCTCTAACCACTAGGCTACCTGCTGGCTACTGGCCCAACGTTCCAACCACAAGGCTACCTGCTGGTTACTGGTCCAATGCTCTAACCACTAGGCTACCTGCTGGTTACTGGCCTAACGCTCTAATCACTAGGCTACCTGTTGGTTACGAGTCCAACACTCTAACCACTAGGCTACCTGCTGGTTACTGGCCCTACACTCTAACCACTAGGCTACCTGCTGGATACTGGCCCAACACTCTAACCAATAGGCTACCTGCTGGTTACTGGCCCTACACTCTAACCACTAGGCTACCTGCTGGTTACTGGCGCAACACTCCAACCACAAGGCTACCTGCTGGTTACTGGCGCAACACTCCAACCACTAGACTACTTGCTGGTTACTGGCGCAACGCTCTAACCACTAGGCTACCTGCTGGTTACTGACCCAACACTCTAACCACTAGGCTACCTGCTGGTTACTGGCCCAACGCTCTAACCACTAGATTACCTGCTGGTTACTGGCCCAATGCTCTCACCACTAGGCTACCTGCTGGTTACTAATCCAATGCTCTAACCACTAGGCTACCTGCTGGTTACTGGCCTAACGCTCTAACCACTAGGCTACCTGTTGGTTACGAGTCCAACGCTCTAACCACTAGGCTACCTGCTGGTTACTGGCCCTACACTCCAACCACAAGGCTACCTGTTGGTTACTGGTCCAATGCTCTAAGCACTAGGCTATCTGCTGGTTACTGGCCTAACGCTCTAACCACTAGGCTACCTGCTTGTTATTGGCCCAATGCCCAACGCTCTAAACACTAGGCTACCTGCTGATTGCTGGCCCAACGCTCTAACCACTAGGCAACCTGCTGGTTACTAGTCCAACACTCTAACCACTAGGCTACCTGCTGGTTACTGGCCCTACACTCTAACCACTAGGCTACCTGCTGGTTACTGGCCCAACACTCTAACCACTAGGCTACCTACTGGTTAGTAGTCCAACACTCTAACCACTAGGCTACCTGCTGGTTACTGGCCCTACACTCTAACCACTAGACTACCTGCTGGTTACTGGCCCAACGCTCTAACCACTAGGTTACCTGCTGGTTACTGGCACAACGCTCTAACCACTAGGTTACCTGCTGGTTACTGGCGCAACGCTCTAACCACTAGGCTACCTGCTGAATACTGGCCCAAAGCTCTAACCACTAGGCTACCTGCTGGCTACTGGCCCAACGTTCCAACCACAAGGCTACCTGCTGGTTACTGGTCCAATGCTCTAACCACTAGGCTACCTGCTGGTTACTGGCCTAACGCTCTAATCACTAGGCTACCTGCTGGTTACTGGTCCAACACTCTAACCACAAGGCTACCTGCTGGTTACTGGCCCTACACTCTAACCACTAGGCTACCTGCTGGATACTGGCCCAACACTCTAACCAATAGGCTACCTGCTGGTTACTGGCCCTACACTCTAACCACTAGGCTACCTGCTGGTTACTGACGCAACACTCCAACCACAAGGCTACCTGCTGGTTACTGGCCCAACACTCCAACCACTAGACTACTTGCTGGTTACTGGCGCAACGCTCTAACCACTAGGCTACCTGCTGGTTACTGACCCAACACTCTAACCACTAGGCTACCTGCTGGTTACTGGCCCAACGCTCTAACCACTAGATTACCTGCTGGTTACTGGCCCAATGCTCTCACCACTAGGCTACCTGCTGGTTACTAATCCAATGCTCTAACCACTAGGCTACCTGCTGGTTACTGGCCCAACGCTCTAACCACTAGGCTACCTGTTGGTTACTGAGTCCAACACTCTAACCACTAGGCTACCTGCTGGTTACTGGCCCTACACTCCAACCACAAGGCTACCTGTTGGTTACTGGTCCAATGCTCTAAGCACTAGGCTATCTGCTGGTTACTGGCCTAACGCTCTAACCACTAGGCTACCTGCTTGTTATTGGCCCAATGCCCAACGCTCTAAACACTAGGCTACCTGCTGATTGCTGGCCCAACGCTCTAACCACTAGGCTACCTGCTGGTTACTGGCCTAACGCTCTAACCACTAGGCAACCTGCTGGTTACTAGTCCAACACTCTAACCACTAGGCTACCTGCTGGTTACTGGCCCTACACTCTAACCACTAGGCTACCTGCTGGTTACTGGCCCAACACTCTAACCACTAGGCTACCTACTGGTTAGTAGTCCAACACTCTAACCACTAGGCTACCTGCTGGTTACTGGCCCTACACTCTAACCACTAGACTACCTGCTGGTTAGTGGCCCAACGCTCTAACCACTAGGTTACCTGCTGGTTACTGGCGCAACGCTCAAACCACTAGGTTACCTGCTGGTTACTGGTGCAACGCTCTAACCAATAGGCTACCTGCTGAATACTGGCCCAAAGCTCTAACCACTAGGCTACCTGCTGGTTACTGGCCCAACGTTCCAACCACAAGGCTACCTGCTGGTTACTTGTCCAATGCTCTAACCACTAGGCTACCTGCTGGTTACTGGCCTAACGCTCTAATCACTAGGCTACCTGTTGGTTACGAGTCCAACACTCTAACCACTAGGCTACCTGCTGGTTACTGGCCCTACACTCTAACCACTAGGCTACCTGCTGGATACTGGCCCAACACTCTAACCACTAGGCTACCTGCTGGTTACTGGCCCTACACTCTAACCACTAGGCTACCTGCTGGTTACTGGCGCAACACTCCAACCACAAGGCTACCTGCTGGTTACTGGCGCAACACTCCAACCACTAGACTACTTGCTGGTTACTGGCGCAACGCTCTAACCTCTAGGCTACCTGCTGGTTACTGACCCAACACTCTAACCACTAGGCTACCTGCTGGTTACTGGCCCAACGCTCTAACCACTAGATTACCTGCTGGTTACTGGCCCAATGCTGTCACCACTAGGCTACCTGCTGGTTACTAATCCAATGCTCTAACCACTAGGCTACCTGCTGGTTACTGGCCTAACGCTCTAACCACTAGGCTACCTGTTGCTTACGAGTCCAACACTCTAACCACTAGGCTACCTGCTGGTTACTGGCCCTACACTCCAACCACAAGGCTACCTGCTGGTTACTGGTCCAATGCTCTAACCACTAGGCTACCTGCTGGTTAATGGCCTAACGCTCTAACCACTAGGCTACCTGTTGGTTACGAGTCCAACACTCTAACCACTAGGCTACCTGCTGGTTACTGGCCCTACACTCTAACCACTAGGCTACCTGCTGGATACTGGCCCAACACTCTAACCACTAGGCTACCTGCTGGTTACTGTTCCAACGCTCTAATAACCACTAGGCTACCTGCTGGTTACTAGTCCAACACTCTAACCACTAGGCTACCTGCTGGTTACTGGCCCTACACTCTAACCACTAGGCTACCTGCTGGTTACTGGAGCAACACTCCAACCACTAGACTACCTGCTGGTTACTGACGCAACACTCCAACCACAAGGCTACCTGCTGGTTACTGGCGCAACACTCCAACCACTAGACTACTTGCTGGTTACTGGCGCAACGCTCTAACCACTAGGCTACCTGCTGGTTACTGACCCAACACTCTAACCACTAGGCTACCTGCTGGTTACTGGCCCTACACTCTAACCACTAGACTACCTGCTGGATACTGGCCCAACACTCTAACCACTAGGCTACCTGCTGGTTACTGGCCCTACACTCTAACCACTAGGCTACCTGCTGGTTACTGGCGCAACGCTCTAACCACTAGGCTACCTGCTGGTTACTGGCCCTACACTCTAACCACTAGGCTACCTGCTGGATACTGGCGCAACGCTCTAACCTCTAGGCTACCTGCTGGTTACTGACCCAACACTCTAACCACTAGGCTACCTGCTGGTTACTGGCCCAACGCTCTAACCACTAGATTACCTGCTGGTTACTGGCCCAATGCTGTCACCACTAGGCTACCTGCTGGTTACTAATCCAATGCTCTAACCACTAGGCTACCTGCTGGTTACTGGCCTAACGCTCTAACCACTAGGCTACCTGTTGCTTACGAGTCCAACACTCTAACCACTAGGCTACCTGCTGGTTACTGGCCCTACACTCCAACCACAAGGATACCTGCTGGTTACTGGTCCAATGCTCTAACCACTAGGCTACCTGCTGGTTAATGGCCTAACGCTCTAACCACTAGGCTACCTGTTGGTTACTAGTCCAACACTCTAACCACTAGGCTACCTGCTGGTTACTGGCCCTACACTCTAACCACTAGGCTACCTGCTGGATACTGGCCCAACACTCTAACCACTAGGCTACCTGCTGGTTACTGTTCCAACGCTCTAATAACCACTAGGCTACCTGCTGGTTACTAGTCCAACACTCTAACCACTAGGCTACCTGCTGGTTACTGGCCCTACACTCTAACCACTAGGCTACCTGCTGGTTACTGGCGCAACACTCCAACCACTAGACTACCTGCTGGTTACTGACGCAACACTCCAACCACAAGGCTACCTGCTGTTTACTGGCGCAACACTCCAACCACTAGACTACTTGCTGGTTACTGGCGCAACGCTCTAACCACTAGGCTACCTGCTGGTTACTGACCCAACACTCTAACCACTAGGCTACCTGCTGGTTACTGGCCCAAAGCTCTAACCACTAGATTACCTGCTGGTTACTGGCCCAATGCTCTCACCACTAGGCTACCTGCTGGTTACTGGCCCAACGCTCTAACCACTAGGCTAACTGCTGGTTACTGGCCCAACGCTCTAACCACTAGGCTACCTGCTGGTTACTGGCCCAACGCTCTAACCACTAGGCTAACTGAATAATAAAATCGATTACATTTAGATAATGTTTTTAAAAAACTCGTAGTTGGAGAAATTCTACAAAATGTTTCTACTTTTCGTTTATGCATTTTGTTTATGCATTTTGTTTATGCATTTTGTTTATGCATTTTGTTTATGCATTTTGTTTATGCATTTTGTTTATGCATTTTGTTTATGCATTTTGTTTATGCATTTTGATTTATGCATTTTGTTTATGCATTTTGTTTATGCATTTTGTTTATGCATTTTGTTTATGCATTTTGTTTATGCATTTTGTTTATGCATTTTGTTTATGCATTTTGTTTATGCATTTTGTTTATGCATTTTGTTTATGCATTTTGTTTATGCATTTTGTTTATGCATTTTGTTTATGCATTTTGTTTATGCATTTTGTTTATGCATTTTGTTTATGCATTTTGTTTATGCATTTTGATCAGACAGGCTTTCAGATCAGACCGTTCTCTCCATTTAACTCTCGTTGACAAACCGGGAGAGACGTTATCAACACATACAGTCGTCACTGTGGTCTCAGGAAATACTGCCATTTTTCCAACTTCACCCTGAATAAGTAAGGCAGTTGCTGGGTTCAGTGAATATTGCTGGGAGGGAGAAAGAAGCAGCCCAGACTGAGTCTGCTCTGGGATTGGCTGTGTGATAGTTACCTTCTTAACATTCCCTCCTCACCTCCCTTTAAGGAGAGCAGTCATTACTAATTACTAAGAAATGTTGTCTCTTCCTTACCTGGGGACCTGTCAGCACATAAATGAACAGGAATTAAGCAGAAATCCATACGTTTATACCCTCCTCCTCTGCCCGTCCCTTTCTTTCCTGTCTCCCCTCCCTGCCTAACTCCCTAACTCCCTCACTCCCTAACTCATTCACTCCCTCACTCCCTGCCTCCCTCCCTGCCTAACTCCCTAACTCCCTCACTCCCTAACTCCCTCACTCCCTGTCTCCCTCCCTGCCTAACTCCCTAACTCCCTCACTCCCTAACTCCCTCACTCCCTGTCTCCCTCCCTGCCTAACTCCCTAACTCCCTAACTCCCTAACTCCCTCACTCCCTCACTCCCTGTCTCCCTATCTCCCTCCCTCCCTATCTCCCTCCATCCCTGTCTCCCTATCTCCCTCCCTCCCTGTCTCCCTATCTACCTCCCTCCCTGTCTCCCTATCTACCTCCCTCCCTGTCTCCCTATCTACCTCCATCCCTGTCTTCCTATCTACCTCCATCCCTGTCTTCCTATCTACCTCCCTCCCTGTCTCCCTATCGACCTCCCTCCCTATCTACCTCCCTCCCTGTCTCCCTATCTACCTCCCTCCCTGTCTCCCTATCTCCTCCCTCTCTAGCTCCCTCTCTAACTCCCTCCCTCCCTCCCTCCCTGCTTCCCTGCCTCCCTCCCTGCCTCTCTATCTCCCTCCATAGCTCCTTCTCTAGCTCCCTCTCTATCTCTCTCCCTCCCTCCCTGCTTCCCTCCCTGCCTCTCTGGTCTCAGGAAATCCCTAGCTCCCTCTCTATCTCCCTCCCTCCCTGCCTCTCTCCCTACCTCCCTCCCTCTCTATCTCCCTAGATCCTTCTCTCCCTCCCTGCTTCTCTGCCTCCCTCCCTGCCTCTCTTCCTCTCTCCCTCCCTCCCTGCTTCCCTGCCTCCCTCCCTCCCTCTATCCCTGCCTCCCTCCCTGTCTCCCTATCTACCTCCCTCCCTGTCTCCCTATCTACATCCCTCCCTGTCTCCCTATCTACCTCCCTCCCTGTCTTCCTATCTACCTCCCTCCCTGTCTCCCTATCTACCTCCCTCCCTATCTACCTCCCTCCCTGTCTCCCTATCTACCTCCCTCCCTGTCTCCCTATCTCCTCCCTCTCTAGCTCCCTCTCTAACTCCCTCCCTCCCTCCCTCCCTGCTTCCCTGCCTCCCTCCCTGCCTCTCTATCTCCCTCCATAGCTCCTTCTCTAGCTCCCTCTCTATCTCTCTCCCTCCCTCCCTGCTTCCCTCCCTGCCTCTCTCCCTCTCTCCCTCTCTATATCCCTCCCCCTCTCCCTGTCTCCCTCCCTAGCTCCCTCTCTATCTCCGTCCCTCCCTGCTTCTCTGCCTCCCTCCCTGCCTCTCTCCCTACCTCCCTCCCTCTCTATCTCCCTCTCTCCCTCCCTCCCTTCCTGCTTCTCTGCCTCCCTCCCTGCCTCTCTTCCTCTCTCCCTCTCTATCTCTCTCCCTCCCTCCCTGCTTCCCTGCCTCCCTCCTTCCCTCCCTGTCTCCCTTCCTCTCTATCTCCATCCCTCCCTCCCTGCTTCCCTCCCTCCCTGCCTCTCTATCTCCCTCCCTCTCTATCTCCCTAGCTCCCTCTCTATCTCCCTCTCTATCTCCCTCCCTCCCTCCCTCCCTCCCTCCCTCCCTGCCTCTCTATCTCCCTAGCTATCTACCTCCCTCCTTGTCTCCCTCCCTCCCTGTCTCCCTATCTACCTCCCTCCCTGTCTCCCTACCTCCCTCCCTGTCTCCCTACCTACCTCCCTCTCTATCTCCCTCTCTCCCTCCCTCCCTGCCTCCCTCCCTCTCTATCTCCCTCCCTCTCGATCTCCCTCCCTCCCTGCTTCCCTCCCTCTCTATCTCCCTCCCTCTCTATCTCCCTCCCTCCCTCCCTGCCTCCCTGCCTCCCTGCCTCCCTCCCTGCCTCCTCCCTCCCTCCATCCCTCCCTCCCTGCCTCCCTCCCTGCCTCCCTGCCTCACTCCCTGCCTCCCTGCCTCTCTCCCTGCCTCCCTGCCTCTCTCCCTCCCTCCCTGCTTCCCTCCCTCCCTGCCTCCCTGCCTCCCTGCCTGCCTCCCTGCCTCCCTGCCTCCCTGCCTCTCTCCCTCCCTCCCTGCTTCCCTCCCTCCCTCCCTCTCTCCCTCTCATCCTTACCGTCTTCACCAGAACTCAGTTTGTTACTGTATATCATTACCGGGAGCAAATTAAACATTAGCTCTTCAACAGCCTAGCGCTTGTTTCGGCTAATTGCTAATCAGCAGTAAAAGTTGCCTGGCACGGAATATTGCTTACCATAAGCTAAAGGTAATTTACTTCTGCAGACGATGGTAGCTGGGAGCAAGGCCATACTGCTAGTGTGTGTGTGTGTGTGTGTGTGTGTGTGTGTGTGTGTGTGTGTGTGTGTGTGTGTGTGTGTGTGTGTGTGTGTGTGTGTGTGTGTGTGTGTGTGTGTGTGTGTGTGTGTGTGTGTGTGTGTGTGTGTGTGTGTGTGTGTGTGTGTGTGTGCGTGTGTGCGTGTGTGTGTGTGTTGTCCAGAGTCCATAGCTAATTACCAGCGCTGCAGGGTGATGACAGTCAGTCAATGGAGATTAAGAACCGGGCCAAGAAATGAAAATGCACCTTAATGCTGGAAAGAGAAAGAGCTATAAGAGCATCTGTCTGCATTCCTTTAATTCCTTTTCTCTCTCTTTTCATTAGTGATGGAGGGAAGGAGGGATGGAGGGAAGGAGGGATGGAGGGAAGGAGGGATGGATGGAAGGAGGGATGGAGGAAGGAGAGATGGGGGAAGGAGGGATGGAGGGAAAGAGGGATGGATGGAAGGAGGGATGGAGGGAAGGAGGGGGATGGAGGGAAGGAGGGATGGAGGAAGGAGGGATGGAGGGAAGGAGGGATGGATGGAAGGAGGGATGGAGGGAAGGAGGGATGGGGGATGGAGGGAAGGAGGGATGGAAGGAAGGAGGGATGGGGAAGGAGGGATAGATGGAAGGAGGGATGGAGGGAAGGAGGGATGGGGGAAGGAGGGATGGAGGAAGGAGGGATGGGGGAAGGAGGGATGGAGGGAAAGAGGGATGGATGGAAGGAGGGATGGAGGGAAGGAGGGATGGAGCGAAGGAGGGATGGAGGGAAGGAGGGATGGAGGGAAGGAGGGATGGATGGAAGGAGGGATGGGGAAGGAGAGATGGAGGGAAGGAGGGATGGGGGAAGGAGGGATGGATGGAAGGAGGGATGGGGAAGGAGAGATGGAGGGAAGGAGGGATGGATGGAAGGAGAGATGGATGGAAGGAGAGATGGAGGGAAGGAGGGATGGGGGAAGGAGGGATGGATGGATGGAAGGAGGGATGGGGAAAGAGAGATGGAGGGAAGGAGGGATGGGGAAAGGAGGGATGGGGAAGGAGGGATGATGGAAGGAGGGAATGGAGGAAGGAGGAAGGAGAGATGGAGGAAGGAGGAATGGGGGAAGGAGGGATGGAGGGAAGGAGGGATGGGGGAAGGAGGGAGGAATGGAGGGAAGGAGGGATGGATGGAAGGAGGGATGAGGGAAGGAGGGATGGGGGAAGGAGGGATGGAGGGAAGGAGGGATGGGGAAGGAGGGATGGAGGAAAGGAGGGATGGGGGAAGGAGGGATGGATGGAAGGAGGGATGGGGGAAGGAGGGATGGGGGAAGGAGGGATGGGGAAGGAGGGATGGGGAAGGAGGGATGGAGGGAAGGAGGGATGAGGGAAGGAGGGATGGAGGGAAGGAGGGATGGGGGAAGGAGGGATGGAGGGAAGGAGGGATGGGGGATGGAGGGAAGGAGGGATGGATGGAAGGAGGGATGGGGGAAGGAGGGATGAGAGAAGGAGGGATGAGGGAAGGAGGGACAGAGGGATGGAGGGAAGGAGGGATAGATGGATCGAGGGATGGGGGAAGGAGGGATGGGGGAAGGAGGGATGAGGGAAGGAGGGAGGAGGGAAGGAGGGATTGGAGGGAAGGAGGGAAGGAGGGATGGAAGGAAGGAGGGATGGAAGAAAGGAGGGATGGAGGGAAGGAGGGAGGAATGTAGGGAAGGAGAGATGGAGGGAAGGAGGGTTGGGGGAAGGAGGGATGAGGGAAGGAGGGAAGGAGGGATGGAAGGAAGGAGG
The DNA here is from genome assembly GCF_036934945.1 of Oncorhynchus masou masou. Lineage (NCBI taxonomy): Eukaryota > Metazoa > Chordata > Actinopteri > Salmoniformes > Salmonidae > Oncorhynchus > Oncorhynchus masou. The sequence continues at coordinate 91,936 of NW_027014402.1, read as the reverse complement.
GATGGAAGGAAGGAGAGATGGAGGGAAGGAGGGATGGAAGGAGGGATGGAGGGAAGGAGGGAATGGAGGGATGGAGGGAAGAGGGATGGGGGAAGGAGGGATGGGGGAAGGAGGGATGAGGGAAGGAGGGATGGGGGAAGGAGGGATGGAGGGAAGGAGGGATGGGGAAGGAGGGATGGAGGGAAGGAGAGATGGAGGGAAGGAGGGATGGGGAAGGCGGGATGGGGTATGGAGGGATGAGGGAAGGAGGGATGGAGGGATGGAGGGAAGGAGAGATGGATGGAAGGAGGGATGGGGGAAGGAGAGATGGAGGGAAGGAGGGATGGGGAAGGTGGGATGGGGTATGGAGGGATGAGGGAAGGAGGGATGGAGGGATGGAGGGAAGGAGGGATGGATGGAAGGAGGGATGGGGGAAGGAGGGATGAGGGAAGGAGGGAGGAGGGAAGGAGGGAAGGAGGGAAGGAGGGATGGAAGGAAGGAGGGATGGAAGGAAGGAGGGATGGAGGGAAGAAGGTATGGAGGGAAGAAGGGATGGGGGAAGGAGGGATGGAGGGAAGGAGAGATGGAGGGAAGGAGAGATGGAGGGAAGGAGGGTTGGGGGAAGGAGGGATGAGGGAAGGAGGGATGAGGGAAGGAGGGATGGAAGGAAGGAGGGCTGGGGAAGTAGAGATGGAGGGAAGGAGGGATGGAAGGAGGGATGAGGGAAGGAGGGATGGAGGAATGGAGGGAAGAGGGATGGATGGAAGGAAGGATGGGGAAGGAGGGATGAGGGAAGGAGGGATGGGGAAAGGAGGGATGAGGGAAGGAGGGATGAGGGAAGGAGGGACGGAGGAATGGAGGGAAGGAGGGATGGATGGAAGGAAGGAGGGATGGGGTAAGGAGGGATGGGGTAAGGAGGGATGGGGGAAGGAGGGATGAGGGAAGGAGGGATGAGGGAAGGAGGGATGAGGGAAGGAGGGATGGAGGGATGGAGGGAAGGAGGGATGGAAGGAAGGAGGGATGGGAGAAGGAGGGATGGGGGGAAGGAGGGATGGGGGAAGGAGGGATGGAGGGAAGGAGGGAGGAATGAAGGGAAGGAGAGATGGAGGTAAGGAGGGATGGGGGAAGGAGGGATGAGGGAAGGAGGGATGAGGGAAGGAGGGATGAGGGAAGGAGGGATGGAGGGATGGAGGGAAGGAGGGATGGAAGGAAGGAGGGATGGGAGAAGGAGGGATGGGGAAGGAAGGGAGGGAAGGGGGAAGGAGGGATGGAGGGAAGGAGGGAGGAATGGAGGGAAGGAGAGATGGAGGGGAAGGAGGGATGGGGAAGGAGGGATGGAAGGAAGGAGGGATGGGGGAAGGAGGGAAGGAGGGATGGATGGAAGGAGGGATGGGGGAAGGAGGGATGGGGATGGAGGGATGAGGGAAGGAGGGATGAGGGAAGAGAGATGGGGGAAGGAGGGATGGGGAAGGCAGGATGGGTGAAGGAAGGATGAGGGAAGGAGGGATGATGGAAGGAGGGATGAGGAATGGAGGGATGGAGGGAAGGAGGGATGGGGAATGGAGGGATGGAGGGAAGGAGGGATGGATGGAAGGAGGGATGGGGGAAGGAGGGATGGGGGAAGGAGGGATGAGGGAAGGAGGGATGGAGGGATGGAGGGAAGGAGGGATGGAAGGAAGGAGGGAGGAATGGAGGGAAGGAGAGATGGAGGGAAGGATGGATGGAAGGATGGAGGGAAGGGGGATGGGATTCTGGCATGAATAATGGAGTTGGAAATGCATGGCAAACAAAGATTCCTGGTAGTTAGTCTCCAACACACAGGGATCCTGGTAGTGAGTCTCCAACACACAGCTTCCTGGTAGTTAGTGGAGGAACACACAGCTTCCTGGTAGTTAGTCTCTAACACACAGCTTCCTGGTAGTTAGGGAACAGGGACAGCATGGTGTGGAGGTAAGGAGTCTCCAACAGGACAGGGACACAGCATGGTGTGGAGGTAGGAGTCTCTAACACACAGCATGGTGTGGAGGTAGTTAGTCTCTAACACACAGCATGGTGTGGAGGTAGTTAGGAATGTAGGGAACACACATCATGGTGGGAGGTAGTTAGTCTCTAACACACAGCATGGTGTGGAGGTAGTTAGGGATCTAACACACAGCATGGTGTGGAGGAGTTGGTCTCCAACACACAGCATGGTGTGGAGGTAGTTAGTCTCCAACACACAGCATGGTGTGGAGGTAGTTAGTCTCTAACAGGACAACACACAGCATGGTGTGGAGGTAGTTAGTCTCTAACACACAGCATGGTGTGGAGGTAGTTAGTCTCCAACACACAGCATGGTGTGGAGGTAGTAAGTCTCTAACAGGACAACACACAGCATGGTGTGGAGGAGTTAGATCCAACACACAGCATGGTGGGAGGTAGGAGTCTGGAACACACAGCATGGTGTGGAGGTAAGGAGTCTCTAACACACAGCATGGTGTGGAGGTAGGAGGGATCTAACACACAGCATGGTGTGGAGGTAGTTAGTCTCTAACACACAGCATGGTGTGGAGGTGGTTAGTCTAACACACAGCATGGTGTGGAGGTAGTTAGTCTCCAACAGGACAACACACAGCATGTGGTGGAGGGAGTTAGTCTCCAACACACAGCATGGTGTGGAGGTAGTTAGTCTCTAACACACAGCATGGTGTGGAGGTAGTTAGTCTCCAACAGGACAACACACAGCATGGTGTGGAGGGAGTTAGTCTCTAACACACAGCATGGTGTGGAGGTAGTTAGTCTCCAACAGGACAACACACAGCATGGTGTGGAGGTAGTTAGTCTCTAACACACAGCATGGTGTGGAGGGAGTTAGTCTCTAACACACAGCATGGTGTGGAGGTAGTTAGTCTCCAACAGGACAACACACAGCATGGTGTGGAGGGAGTTAGTCTCTAACACACAGCATGCTGTGGAGGTAGTTAGTCTCTAACACACAGAATGGTGTGGAGGTAGTTAGTCTCCAACACACAGCATGGTGTGGAGTTAGTTAGTCTCTAACACACAGCATGGTGTGGAGGTAGTTAGTCTCCAACACACAGCATGGTGTGGAGGTAGTTAGTCTCCAACACACAGCATGGTGTGGAGGTAGTTAGTCTCTAACACACAGCATGGTGTGGCGGTAGTTAGTCTCTAACACACAGCATGGTGTGGAGGTAGTTAGTCTCTAACACACAGCATGGTGTGGAGGTAGTTAGTCTCTAACACACAGCATGGTGTGGAGGTAGTTAGTCTCTAACACACAGCATGGTTTGGAGGTAGTTAGTCTCCAACAGGACAACACACAGCATGGTGTGGAGGGAGTTAGTCTCTAACACACAGCATGATGTGGCGGTAGTTAGTCTCTAACACACAGCATGGTGTGGCGGTAGTTAGTCTCTAACACACAGCATGGTGTGGAGGTAGTTAGTCTCCAACACACAGCATGGTGTGGAGGGAGTTAGTCTCTAACACACAGCATGGTGTGGAGGTAGTTAGTCTCTAACACACAGCATGGTGTGGAGGTAGTTAGTCTCCAACACACAGCATGGTGTGGAGGTAGTTAGTCTCTAACACACAGCATGGTTTGGAGGTAGTTAGTCTCAACAGGACAACACACAGCATGGTGTGGAGGTAGTTAGTCTCTAACACACAGCATGGTGTGGCGGTAGTTAGTCTCTAACACACAGCATGGTGTGGAGGTAGTTAGTCTCTAACACACAGCATGGTGTGGAGGGAGTTAGTCTCTAACACACAGCATGGTGTGGAGGGAGTTAGTCTCTAACACACAGCATGGTGTGGAGGTAGTTAGTCTCTAACACACAAACGGCTGACCCCTTGCCGACCCCCCTGCCCTTCTGACTCAAGATCTCTCCTGTCTCTTCTTCAATGTCCTCTCAACAAAATGAATCAAATGTATTTTAAATAGAAAGAAAGAAAGAGAACAATGTTCTAACTACAGAGCCCTCCCAGCTGAATGGGGTCTGTACAGAGATGTGTTCTGTGGTAAACAGGAAGTAACTCTCCCAGCTGAATGGTGTCTGTACAGAGATATGTTCTGTGGTAAACAGGAAGTAACTCTCCCAGCTGCATGGTGTCTGTACAGAGATATGTTCTGTGGTAAACAGGAAGTAACTCTCCCAGCTGCATGGTGTCTGTACAGAGATGTGTTCTTGTGGTAAACAGGAAGTAACTCTCCCAGCTGCATGGTGTCTGTACAGAGATATGTTCTGTGGTAAACAGGAAGTAACTCTCCCAGCTGAATGGTGTCTGTACAGAGATGTGTTCTGTGGTAAACAGGAAGTAACTCTCCCAGCTGAATGGTGTCTGTACAGAGATATGTTCTGTGGTAAACAGGAAGTAACTCTCCCAGCTGAATGGGGTCTGTACAGAGATGTGTTCTGTGGTAAACAGGAAGTAACTCTCCCAGCTGAATGGGGTCTGAACAGAGATGTGTTCTGTGGTAAACAGGAAGTAACTCTCCCAGCTGAATGGGGTCTGCATAGAGATGTGTTCTGTGGTAAACAGGAAGTAACTCTCCCAGCTGAATGTGATCTGCATAGAGATGTGTTCTGTGGTAAACAGGAAGTAACTCTCCCAGCTGAATGTGATCTGCATAGAGATGTGTTCTGTGGTAAACAGGAAGTAGCATCTTTCTAATGCTGTCCTCCTTATCTGTCCTTCAATCTCATCCTGGCTGTGGGGCTTTAAACCATATGGAGACACAAGCAGAGACAACGGTTCTCATAATGAACTATCTCCCATCAGAATGGTTTTCTGTCCCACATGCAATATTGTTTATCCACCCTTACAGTGTATGTGTTCATGTAGCCTAGCAGTTAGAGGCAGGGTAGCCTAGCGGTTAGGCAGGTAGCCTAGTGTTTAGAGGCAGGGTAGCCTAGCGGTTAGAGGTAGGTAGACTAGAGGTTCGAGACAGGTAGCCTAGCGGGTAGAGGCAGGTAGCCTAGCGGTTAGAGGCAGGTAGCCTAGTGTTTAGAGGCAGGATAGCCTAGTGGTTAGAGGCCGGGTAGCCTAGTGGTTAGAGGCAGGTAGCCTAGCGGTTAGAGGCAGGGTAGCCTAGTGGTTAGAGGCAGGGGGAGAGGCAAGGGTAGCCTAGTGGTTAGAGGCAGATATGTGGTCATTTGATTTACTGGGGTTCATTTCTATGTGAGTTTTCTATACTCCATTGTGGGGCGGCAGGGTTGCCTGGTGGTTAGAGGAAGGTAGCCTACCTGTTAGAGGCAGGGTAGAATAGTGGTTAGAGGCAGGTAGCCTAGTGGTTAGAGGCAGGGTAGACTAGTGGTTAGAGGCAGGTAGCCTAGTGGTTAGAGGCAGGGTAGCCTAGTGGTTACAGCATTGGGCCAGTAACTGAAAGGTTGCTACATCGAATCCCCGAGCTGACAAGGTAAAAATCTGTCGTTCTGCCCCTGAACAAGGCAGTTAACCACACTGTTCCCTAGGCAGTTAACCCCACTGTTCCTAGACCAGTTAACCCCACTGTTCGCCAGGCAGTTAACCACACTGTTCCCTAGGCAGTTAACCACACTGTTCCCTAGGCAGTTAACCCACTGTTCCCTAGGCAGTTAACACACTGTTCCTAGGCAGTTAACCCCACTGTTCCTAGGCAGTTAACCCCACTGTTCCTAGGCAGTTAACCCCACTGTTCCTAGGCAGTTAACCCCACTGTTCCCTAGGCAGTTAACCCCACTGTTCCTAGGCAGTTAACCCCACTGTTCCTAGGCAGTTAACCCCACTGTTCCTAGGCAGTTAACCCCACTGTTCCTAGGCAGTTAACCCCACTGTTCCTAGGCAGTTAACCCCACTGTTCCTAGGCAGTTAACCCCACTGTTCCTAGGCAGTTAACCCCACTGTTCCTAGGCAGTTAACCCCACTGTTCCCTAGGCAGTTAACCCACTGTTCCTAGGCAGTTAACCACACTCTTCCTAGGCAGTTAACCCACTATTCCTAGGCAGTTAACCCCACTGTTCCCTAGGCAGTTAACCCACTGTTCCCTAGGCAGTTAACCCACTGTTCCTAGGCAGTTAACCACATTGTTCCTAGGCAGTTAACCCCACTGTTCCCTAGGCAGTTAACCCCACTGTTCTCTAGGCAGTTAACCCCACTGTTCTCTAGGCAGTTAACCCCACTGTTCTCTAGGCAGTTAACCCCACTGTTCCCTAGGCAGTTAACCCCACTGTTCCCTAGGCAGTTAACCCCACTGTTCCCTAGGCAGTTAACCCCACTGTTCTCTGGGCAGTTAACCCCACTGTTCTCTAGGCAGTTAACCCCACTGTTCTCTAGGCAGTTAACCCCACTGTTCCCTATGCAGTTAACCCCACTGTTCCCTAGGCAGTTAACCCCACTGTTCTCTAGGCAGTTAACCCCACTGTTCTCTAGGCAGTTAACCCCACTGTTCTCTAGGCAGTTAACCCCACTGTTCCTAGGCAGTTAACCCCACTGTTCCCTATGCAGTTAACCCCACTGTTCCCTAGGCAGTTAACCCCACTGTTCCTAGGCAGTTAACCCCACTGTTCCTAGACCAGTTAACCCACTGTTCCTAGACCAGTTAACCCCACTGTTCCTAGGCCGTCATTGTAAAATAAGAATTTGTTCTTAACTGACTTTGCCTGATTAAATAAATAAAGGTTAAATAAAGACATGACAACTCCTGGAACACGTGTCTCTCATCTAGCATTGATTCAAGTCCAACATAACTGGAAACCAAAATGTTTAGCAGTGGGGGTTGGTTGGGTTTGGGGAGGAGGAGGAGGAGGAGGAGGAGGAGGAGGAGGAGGAGGAGGAGGAGGAGGAGGAGGAGGTGGAGGAGGAGGAGGAGGAGGAGGAGGAGGAGGAGGTGTGTCTCCAAGCATCAGAAGCCCTCGTCTGTCCGTCTGTAGAATGAATCCCCCAGTCAGATCAATATGTCGTTATAGATCATAATCACGTGAAGCGTATAAATCGCCTAAAACCTATCAATTATAGAGAGAGAGAGATAGAGAACCTGGCCTCCACCTCGGGACCAGCCTCCAAATCCTGTCCCTCAGCCGTCTCCCTCCTCCTGCCTGGATAGTGATCTGTAGATTGTGTCCGGATCATAGGAGACGCGCCCAGCCTGGGCTGATAGCAGATTAATGACCACTCTGGGGGAGACACATCTCAGGCAGGCTGGGGAGAGAGAGAGAGAGAGAGAGAGAGAAATATAATTTGGTCCGGGATCTACTATAATTATGACCTGTAAGACACGAAGCAGCTCTATGCTCTCTGGTCAGTAGATGAAATAACAGAGGTGCTAGAGAGAGAGAGAGAGAGAGAGAGAGAGAGAGAGAGAGAGAGAGAGAGAGAGAGAGAGAGGCAGCTAACTACATCACAGAGTAGAGAGAGAGGAGAGGGAAAGGGAGAGAGAGAAAAAAATCTTTGACTATTGACAGACTCAGTGAGCATAGCCTTGCTATTGAGAAAGGCCGCCGTAGGCAGACCAGGCTCTCAAGAGAAGACAGGCTATGTGCTCACTGCCCACAACATGAGATGGAAACTCTACTTCCTAACCTCTTTTTATTTTTTATTTTTATTTCACCTTTATTTAACCAGGTAGGCTAGTTGAGAACACCTTTATTTAACCAGGTAGGCTAGTTGAGAACACCTTTATTTAAACAGGTAGGCCAGTTGAGAACACCTTTATTTAACCAGGTACGCTAGTTGAGAACACCTTTATTTAACCAGGTAGACTAGTTGAGAACACCTTTATTTAACCAGGTAGACTAGTTGAGAACACCTTTATTTAACCAGGTAGGCTAGTTGAGAACACCTTTATTTAACCAGGTAGACTAGTTGAGAACATCTTAATTTAACCAGGTAGACTAGTTGAGAACACCTATATTTAACCAGTTAGGCTAGTTGAGAACACCTTTATTTAACCAGGTAGACTAGTTGAGAACACCTTTTTTTAATCAGGTAGGCTAGTTGAGAACACCTTTATTTAACCAGGTAGGCTAGTTGAGAACACCTTTATTTAACCAGGTAGACTAGTTGAGAACAAGTTTTCATTTACAACTGCGACCTGGCCAAGATAAAGCAAAGCAGTTCGACACAAAACAACAACACAGAGTCACACATGGAATAAACAAACATACTGTCAATAACACAGTAGAAAAGTATATATACAGTCTGTGCAAATGAGGTAAGATAAGGGAGGTAAGGCAATAAATAGGCCATGGTGGAAAGTAATTACAATATAGCAATTAAACACTGGAATGGTAGATGTGCAGAAGATGAATGTGCAAGTAGAGATACTGGGGTGCAAAGGAGCAAGATAAATAAATAACAGTATGGGGATGAGGTAGATTGGATGGGCTGTTTACAGATTAGCTACGTACAGGTGCAGTGATCTGTGGTCACCACCTGTAACCTCCTGCAAAATGTGTTACGTCCTGATCTGAGTTTCTTTTTTATGTCTCTGTTTGAGGTTGGTTAGGGCGTGAGTTGGGGTGGGCATTCTATGTTTTGTATTTCTGTGTTTGGCCTGGTATGGTTCTCAATCAGAGGCAGCTGTTTATCGTTGTCTCTGATTGAGAACCATACTTGGAGGTATCTAATAGAGAAAGATAGAGGACCAGTCCTTCCTCCAGGTAACTACAGGAGTCCTGGAGGTATCTAATAGAGAGAGATAGAGGACCAGTCCTTCCTCCAGGTAACTACAGGAGTCCTGGAGGTATCTAATAGAGAGAGATAGAGGACCAGTCCTTCCTCCTGGGTAACTACAGGAGTCCTGGAGGTATCCAATAGAGAGATGATAGAGGACCAGTCCTTCCTCCAGGTAACTACAGGAGTCCTGGAGGTATCTAATAGAGAGAGATAGAGGACCAGTCCTTCCTCCAGGTAACTACAGGAGTCCTGGAGGTATCTAATAGAGAGAGATAGAGGACCAGTCCTTCCTCCAGGTAACTACAGGAGTCCTGGAGGTATCTAATAGAGAGAGATAGAGGACCAGTCCTTCCTCCAGGTAACTACAGGAGTCCTGGAGGTATCTAATAGAGAGAGATAGAGGACCAGTCCTTCCTCCAGGTAACTACAGGAGTCGAGCTGTATCTCTGATCTAGGATCAGGTTAGTGACTAAGCTTTGAGGTCCTGGAGGTCAACAGTAAGCATGTCTGGTTGGCATTCTCCTGGAAAAGCACATTGTTGCCAGTCTAATGCATAACTAAATAAAGAAACAGGAAGTCATCTGATATGCGTGTCTCCTCGGCAGTAATATCCAATCAGTAATGAGTGTTTGACGTGTAACATCAACCTGGAAAACACCCATACCTGTCTATGTCTGGTTTCTAGCTCTATACTCTCCTCTGATACCAGTCTATGTCTGGTTTCTAGCTCTATCCCCTCCCATACCTGTCTATGTCTGGTTTCTAGCTCTATCCCCACCTCACATACCTGTCTATGTCTGGTTTCTAGCTCTATCCCCACCTCACATACCTGTCTATGTCTGGTTTCTAGCTCTATCCCCACCTCACATTCCTGTCTATGTCTGGTTTCTAGCTCCAGTCTCACTCCCATTCCTGTCTATGTCTGGTTTCTAGCTCCAGTCTCACTCCCATACCTGTCTATGTCTGGTTTCTAGCTCCAGTCTCACTCCCATTCCTGTCTATGTCTGGTTTCTAGCTCCAGTCTCACTCCCATACCTGTCTATGTCTGGTTTCTAGCTCCAGTCTCACTCCCATTCCTGTCTATGTCTGGTTTCTAGCTCCAGTCTCACTCCCATTCCTGTCTATGTCTGGTTTCTAGCTACAGTCTCACTCCCATACCTGTCTATGTCTGGTTTCTAGCTCTATCCCCACCCATTCCTGTCTATGTCTGGTTTCTAGCTCCAGTCTCACTCCCATACCTGTCTATGTCTGGTTTCTAGCTCCAGTCTCACTCCCATACCTGTCTATGTCTGGTTTCTAGCTCCAGTCTCACTCCCATATCTGTCTATGTCTGGTTTCTAGCTCTATCCCCTCCCATACCTGTCTATGTCTGGTTTCTAGCTCTATCCCCTCCCATACCTGTCTATGTCTGGTTTCTAGCTCCAGTCTCACTCCCATTCCTGTCTATGTCTGGTTTCTAGCTCCAGTCTCACTCCCATATCTGTCTATGTCTGGTTTCTAGCTCTATCCCCACCTCCCATACCTGTCTATGTCTGGTTCCAGCTCTATCCCCTCCCATACCTGTCTATGTCTGGTTTCTAGCTCTATCCCCACCTCTCATACCTGTCTATGTCTGGTTTCTAGCTCTATCCCCTCCCATACCTGTCTATGTCTGGTTTCTAGCTCTATCCCCTCCCATACCTGTCTATGTCTGGTTTCTAGCTCTATACCCTCCTCCCATACCTGTCTATGTCTGGTTTCTAGCTCTATCCCCTCCCATACCTGTCTATGTCTGGTTTCTAGCTCTATCCCCTCCCATACCTGTCTATGTCTGGTTTCTAGCTCTATCCCCTCCCATACCTGTCTATGTCTGGTTTCTAGCTCTATCCCCTCCCATACCTGTCTATGTCTGGTTTCTAGCTCTATCCCCTCCCATACCTGTCTATGTCTGGTTTCTAGCTCTATACCCTCCTCTCATACCAGTCTATGTCTGGTTTCTAGCTCTATCCCCTCCCATACCTGTCTATGTCTGGTTTCTAGCTCTATCCCCACCTCCCATACCTGTCTATGTCTGGTTTCTAGCTCTATCCCCTCCCATACCTGTCTATGTCTGGTTTCTAGCTCTATCCCCTCCCATACCTGTCTATGTCTGGTTTCTAGCTCTATCCCCTCCCATACCTGTCTATGTCTGGTTTCTAGCTCTATCCCCTCCCATACCTGTCTATGTCTGGTTTCTAGCTCTATCCCCTCCCATACCTGTCTATGTCTGGTTTCTAGCTCTATCCCCTCCCATACCTGTCTATGTCTGGTTTCTTGCTCTATCCCCTCCCATACCTGTCTATGTCTGGTTTCTAGCTCTATCCCCTCCCATACCTGTCTATGTCTGGTTTCTAGCTCTATCCCCTCCCATACCTGTCTATGTCTGGTTTCTAGCTCTATCCCCTCCCATACCTGTCTATGTCTGGTTTCTAGCTCTATCCCCTCCCATACCTGTCTATGTCTGGTTTCTAGCTCTATCCCCTCCCATACCTGTCTATGTCTGGTTTCTAGCTCTATCCCCTCCCATACCTGTCTATGTCTGGTTTCTAGCTCTATCCCCTCCCATACCTGTCTATGTCTGGTTTCTAGCTCTATCCCCTCCCATACCTGTCTATGTCTGGTTTCTTGCTCTATCCCCTCCCATACCTGTCTATGTCTGGTTTCTAGCTCTATCCCCTCCCATACCTGTCTATGTCTGGTTTCTAGCTCTATGCCCTCCCATACCTGTCTATGTCTGGTTTCTAGCTCTATCCCCTCCCATACCTGTCTATGTCTGGTTTCTAGCTCTATCCCCTCCCATACCTGTCTATGTCTGGTTTCTAGCTCTATCCCCTCCCATACCTGTCTATGTCTGGTTTCTAGCTCTATCCACTCCCATACCTGTCTATGTCTGGTTTCTAGCTCTATCCCCTCCCATACCTGTCTATGTCTGGTTTCTAGCTCTATCCCCTCCCATACCTGTGTATGTCTGGTTTCTAGCTCTATCCCCTCCCATACCTGTCTATGTCTGGTTTCTAGCTCTATCCCCTCCCATACCTGTCTAGGTCTGGTTTCTAGCTCTATCCCCTCCCATACCTGTCTATGTCTGGTTTCTAGCTCTATCCCCACCTCCCATACCTGTCTATGTCTGGTTTCTAGCTCTATCCCCTCCCATACCTGTCTATGTCTATACCTCCCCCACCTCCCTTGCTATTTAAATTCACCAATTCCCAAGCGGATTTTCTCAATTTAGTCATCTTTTTTTAATCTTTGGGTTAAAATGAGTGATGACTTCTTTCAATATAAAACGTGGTCCTGACAGACTTACAGCCAAACCTCTGAGGATTAGTGGCCTGCAGAGATGAGGCTCTCCCTTTGTGGCGCTGTGTGTCTGTTTGATGGAGGTTTAACAGGCTGTGTTGCTGCTGGAAGTGGATGTAGAGCTGGGGGGGAGCTCTATCGGGAAGATGGACCGGGGGTGTGGGGGAGGGTGGGGTGGTGGTGGGAGGAAGAGTGTGTAGAGGGGTTTCGGGGGGATGAGAGGAAGAGTGTGTAGAGAGGGGGGTGAGAGGAAGAGTGTGTAGAGGGAGGGGATGAGAGGAAGAGTGTGTAGAGAGGGGGGTGGGGAGGAAGAGTGTGTAGAGGGGGGGTGAGAGGAAGAGTGTGTAGAGGGGGGATGAGAGGAATCCCCTGAGAGAGTGTAGGGGCTCTATCCCCTCCCATACCTGTGAGAGGAAGAGTGTGTAGAGAGGGGGTGAGAGGAAGAGTGTGTAGAGGGGGGTTGAGCTCTAGGAAGAGTGTGTAGAAGGGGGTGAGAGGAAGAGTGTGTAGAGGGGAGGTGGTGAAGGAAGAGTGTGTTGAGGTTTGGGAGGGAGGAAGAGTGTGTAGAGGGGGGGTGAGAGGAAGAGTGTGTAGAGGGGGGGTGGTGAGAGGAAGAGTGTGTTGAGGGTGGGAGGGAGGAAGAGTGTGTAGAGGGGGGGTGAGAGGAAGAGTGTGTAGAGGGGGGGTGGTGAGAGGAAGAGTGTGTAGAGGGGGAGGTGGTGAGAGGAAGAGTGTGTTGAGGTTGGGAGGGAGGAAGAGTGTGTAGAGGGGGGTGAGAGGAAGAGTGTGTAGAGGGGGGGGTGAGATGAAGAGTGTGTAGAGGGGGGTGAGAGGAATAGTGTGTTGAGGGAGGGTGAGAGGAAGAGTGTGTAGAGGGGGGTGAGAGGAAGAGTGTGTTGAGGGGGGTGAGAGGAAGAGTGTGTAGGGGGGTGAGAGGAAGCATGTGTAGAGGGGGTGAGAGGAAGAGTGTGTAGAGGAGGGGTGAGAGGAAGAGTGTGTTGAGGGGGGTGAGAGGAAGAGTGTGTTGAGGGGGGTGGTGAGGGGAATAGTGTGTATGGAGGGGGTGAGAGGAAGAGTGTGTAGAGGGGGGTGGTGAGAGGAAGAGTGTGTAGGGGGTGATGAGAGGAAGAGTGTGTAGGGGGGTGATGAGGGAAGAGTGTGTAGAGGGGGGTGAGAGGAAGAGTGTGTAGAGGGGGTGATGAGAGGAAGAGTGTGTAGGGGGGTGATGAGAGGAAGAGTGTGCAGGGGGGGTGAGAGGAAGAGTGTGTAGGTGGGGGTGAGAGGAAGAGTGTGTAGAGGGGGGTGAGAGGAAGAGTGTGTAGAGGGGGGTGGTGAGAGGAAGAGTGTGTGTGTGTGTGAATGTAAAACCAATCCATACCATAAAGTAGCCAGGTAACTTCCTGTCTCATGCTGTCTTGTGCATTGCTCATCTCCCCCCCCTCCTCTGGTTCATTGGCTGTCTGACACTTTTAACACACCACACACACACACACACACACACACACACACACACACACACACACACACACACCATTTCAAACAGGAAGAGTCCAGTCAGTCAAACAGGTTCTTTGAAGAGCCCAGTCAGTCGGTAGAGTATTAAATCCCACCAGCGGTCTGCTCTGCTAATCTAGCAGGATATTCACCACTTTGTAGCGCCTCCTGGCTCGTCCCTGCTAACTACCTTTCATTACAGGCAGCTGCTGCAGACAGACGATTTCCCTATTTAAGTGCACTACTTTGCCCAGGGCCCATAGCCAGTCAGTGGTAAAACCCCCTTCCTCCTGATCGCGGAGCTATACATGTGGCAGGTCCACCACCACAGCCTCAGTCACAACAACATCCATGTTGCCCAGCCTTGTTGCATAGTAACGGGCCTGGCACGGTGTCAAAACAACAACAACAACAAGGAAACGCCTCGTCAACAAATTAAGAACAGGGTTATTGATTTGACTGCATTGAGGCGGCGTTGAGGCAGACCATCTATATACCATCAGAGCCAGACCATCTATAGACCAGCAGAACCAGACCATCTCTGGACCAGCAGAACCAGACCATCTATAGACCAGCAGAACCAGACCATCTCTCTCTAGACCAGCAGAGCCAGACCATCTATAGACCAGCAGAACCAGACCATCTATAGACCAGCAGAACCAGACCATCTATAGACCAGCAGAACCAGACCATCTCTAGACCAGCAGAACCAGACCATCTATAGACCAGCAGAACCAGACCATCTATAGACCAGCAGAACCAGACCATCTCTAGACCAGCAGAACCAGACCATCTATAGACCATCAGAACCAGACCATCTATAGACCATCAGAACCAGACCATCTATAGACCAGCAGAACCAGACCATCTCTAGACCAGCAGCTCAGACCAGTCTGACCAGGAGAACCAGACCATCTCTAGACCAGACCCACCAGACCATCTCTAGACCAGCAGCTCAGACAGTCTGAGAGGAGGACCATTGGGGCCAGCACCAGACCATCTCTAGACCAGCAGCTCAGACAGTCTGAGAGGAGGTTGGGGCCCACCAGACCATCTCTAGACCAGCAGCTCAGACAGTCTGAGAGGAGGTTGGGGCCCAGCCAGGCTCAGACATCTGCAGGGGCAGACCATCTATAGACCATCAGAACCAGACCATCTATAGACCATCACTCACCATTACTACCCCCTGTTTAATCCAACACGGGAGATTAATCCTCTTTGTTTAGTCATCTGTCTGTGTGATTGTGAGGAAGCCATCTCCAAGCCATCTCCCAGAGCTGGCCAGTGAATTAACAGGTTATTGTGTCAATGAGATGGTACAAGGGGAGGGTGAATTTAACAACAATAACATTGTTTCTTATCTCTTGTTTTTTCTTCTGTCTCTGTTGCCACTGTAGGTAGGGATCCACACTACTGTAGGAAGGGATCCACACTACTGTAGGTAGGGATCCACACTACTGTAGGAAGGGATCCGCACTACTGTAGGAAGGGATCCGCACTACTGTAGGTAGGGATCCACACTACTGTAGGAAGGGATCCACACTACTGTAGGTAGGGATCCACACTACTGTAGGTAGGGATCCACACTACTGTAGGTAGGGATCCACACTACTGTAGGTCCACACTAGGGATCCACACTACTGTAGGTAGGGATCCACACTACTCAGGAAGGGATCCACACTACTGTAGGAAGGGATCCACACTACTGTAGGAAGGGATCCACACTCTGTAGGAAGGGATCCACACTACTGTAGGAAGGGATCCACATTACTGTAGGTAGGGATCCACACTACTGTAGGTAGGGATCCACACTACTGTAGGTAGGGATCCACACTACTGTAGGTAGGGATCCACACGACTGTAGGAAGGGATCCACACTACTGTAGGTAGGGATCCACACTCTGTAGGAAGGGATCCACACTACTGTAGGAAGGGATCCACACTCTGTAGGAAGGGATCCACACTACTGTAGGTAATGATCCAGGAAGGGATCCACACTACTGTAGGAAGGGATCCACACTACTGTAGGAAGGGATCCACACTACTGTAGGAAGGGATCCACACTACTGTAGGAAGGATCCACACTACTGTAGGTAATGATCCACACTACTGTAGGTAAGGATCCACACTACTGTAGGAAGGGATCCACACTCTGTAGGAAGGGATCCACACTACTGTAGGTAGGGATCCACACTACTGTAGGTAACTGATCCACACTACTGTAGGCAGTGATCCACACTACTGTAGGTAATGATCCACACTACTGTAGGTAATGATCCACACTACTGTAGGTAATGATCCACACTACTGTAGGTAATGATCCACACTACTGTAGGTAGGGATCCACACTATTGTAGGTAATGATCCACACTACTGTAGGTAGGATCCACACTACTGTAGGAAGGATCCACACTACTGTAGGTAATGATCCACACTACTGTAGGTAGGGATCCACACTACTGTAGGTAATGATCCACACTACTGTAGGTAGGGATCCACACTACTGTAGGTAGGGATCCACACTACTGTAGGTAATGATCCACACCTGTACTGTAGGTAATGATCCACACTACTGTAGGTAATGATCCACACTACTGTAGGTAATGGATCCACACTACTGTAGGTAATGATCCACACTACTGTAGGTAGGGATCCACACTACTGTAGGTAATGATCCACACTACTGTAGGTAGGGATCCACACTACTGTAGGTAATGATCCACACTACTGTAGGTAATGATCCACACTACTGTAGGTAGGATCCACACTACTGTAGGTAATGATCCACACTACTGTAGGTAGGATACACACTACTGTAGGTAGTGATCCACACTACTGTAGACTGTAGGAAGATCCACACTACTGTAGGTAATGATCCACACTACTGTAGATAGTGATCCACACTACTGTAGATAGGGATCCACACTACTGTAGATAGTGATACACACTACTGTAGATAGTGATCCACACTACTGTGGGTAATGATCCACACTACTGTAGGTAGGGATCCACACTACTGTAGGTAGGGATCCACACGACTGTAGGTAGGGATCCACACGACTGTAGGTAATGATCCACAATACTGTAGGTAATGATCCACACTACTGTAGATAGTGATACACACTACTGTAGATATTGATACACACTACTGTAGATAGTGATCCACACTACTGTAGATAGTGATCCACACTACTGTAGGTATCTGATCCACACTACTGTAGATAGTGATCCACACTACTGTAGATAGTGATCCACACTACTGTAGATAGTGATCCACACTACTGTAGATAATGATCCACACTACTGTAGATAGTGATCCACACTACTGTAGATAGTGATCCACACTACTGTAGATAGTGATACACACTACTGTAGGAAGGGATCCACACTACTGTAGGTAGTGATCCACACTCCAGTAGATAGGATCCACACTACTGTAGATGGTGATCTACACTCCAGTCAGGGGTCCATCTACCCCACACTACCCCAACTTCCCCTCCAGTCAGGGTCTCCAGGGGATCCATCTACTACTGTCCAGTCAGGGATCCATCACTAACTTAGGGGTCCATCTACCCCAACTTCCCTCCAGTCAGGGGTCCATCACTACTTCCCCTCCAGGTGATCCAACTACTCCAGTCTGTAGATAGGGATCCATCACTACTGTCCAGATAGGGATCCACACTAACTTCCCCTCCAGTGATCCATCACTAACTTCCCCTCCAGTCAGGGATCCATCTACCCCAACTTCCCCTCCAGTCAGGGGTCCATCTACCCCAACTTCCCCTCCAGTCAGGGATCCATCTACCCCAACTTCCCCTCCAGGGGTCCATCTACCCCAACTTCCCCCAGTCCAGTCAGGGTCAGGGATCCATCTACCCCAACTTCCCCTCCAGGGGTCCATCTACCCCAACTTCCAGTCAGGGATCCATCCCCCAGTTCCCTCCAGTCAGGGGTCCATCTACCCCAACTTCCCCTCCAGTCAGGGATCCATCTACCCCAACTTCCCCTCCAGGGGTCCATCTACCCCAACTTCCCCAGGGGTCCAGTCAGGGATCCATCTACCCCAACTTCCCTCCACTCCAGGGGTCCATCTACCCCAACTTCCCCTCCAGTCAGGGGGTCCATCTACCCCAACTTCCCCTCCAGTCAGGGGTCCATCTACCCCAACTTCCCCTCCAGGGGTCCATCTACCCCAACTTCCCCTCCAGTCAGGGGTCCATCTACCCCAACTTCCCCAGTCCAGTCAGGGATCCATCTACCCCAACTTCCCCAGTCAGGGGTCCATCTACCCCAACTTCCCCTCCAGTCAGGGGTCCATCTACCCCAACTTCCCCTCCAGTCAGGGGTCCATCTACCCCAACTTCCCTCCAGTCAGGGGGATCCATCTACCCCAACTTCCCCTCCAGTCAGGGATCCATCTACCCCAACTTCCCCCCAGGGATCCATCTACCCCAACTTCCCCTCCAGGGTCCATCTACCCCAACTTCCCCTCCAGGGGGTCCATCTACCCCCTCCAGTCACCATCTCCCCTCCAGTCAGGGGTCCATCTACCCCAACTTCCCCCTCCAGGGGGTCCATCTACCCCAACTTCCCCTCCAGTCAGGGATCCATCTACCCCAACTTCCCCCCAGGGATCCATCTACCCCAACTTCCCCTCCAGTCAGGGGTCCATCTACCCCAACTTCCCCTCCAGTCAGGGATCCATCTACCCCAACTTCCCCCAGTCCAGGGATCCATCTACCCCAACTTCCCCTCCAGTCAGGGGTCCATCTACCCCAACTTCCCCCCAGGGGTCCATCTACCCCAACTTCCCCTCCAGTCCATCTACCCCAACTTCCCCTCCAGTCAGGGGTCCATCTACCCCAACTTCCCCTCCAGTCAGGGATCTACCCCATTCCCCTCCAGGGATCCATCTACCCCAACTTCCCCTCCAGTCAGGGATCCATCTACCCCAACTTCCCCTCCAGTCAGGGATCCATCTACCCCAACTTCCCCTCCAGTCAGGGGTCCATCTACCCCAACTTCCCCTCCAGTCAGGGGTCCATCTACCCCAACTTCCCCTCCAGTCAGGGGTCCATCTACCCCAACTTCCCCTCCAGTCAGGGGTCCATCTACCCCAACTTCCCCCCAGTCAGGGTCCATCTACCCCAACTTCCCCTCCAGTCAGGGATCCATCTACCCCAACTTCCCTCCAGTCAGGGGTCCATCTACCCCAACTTCCCCTCCAGTCAGGGATCCATCTACCCCAACTTCCCCAGTCAGGGGTCCATCTACCCCAACTTCCCCTCCAGTCAGGGATCCATCTACCCCAACTTCCCCTCCAGTCAGGGATCCATCTACCCCAACTTCCCCTCCAGGGGTCCATCTACCCCAACTTCCCCTCCAGGGGTCCATCTACCCCAACTTCCCCTCCAGTCAGGGATCCATCTACCCCAACTTCCCCTCCAGTCAGGGATCCATCTACCCCAACTTCCCCTCCAGTCAGGGATCCATCTACCCCAACTTCCCCTCCAGTCAGGGATCCATCTACCCCAACTTCCCCTGCAGTCAGGGGTCCATCTATCCATCTACCCCAACTTCCCCTCCAGTCAGGGATCCATCTACCCCAACTTCCCTCCAGTCAGGGGTCCATCTACCCCAACTTCCCCTCCAGTCAGGGGTCCATCTACCCCAACTTCCCCTCCAGTCAGGGATCCATCTACCCATCTAACTTCCCCAGTCAGGGGTCAGTCAGGGTCCATCTACCCCAACTTCCCCTCCAGGGGTCCATCTACCCCAACTTCCCCTCCAGTCAGGGATCCATCTACCCCAACTTCCCCTCCAGTCAGGGATCCATCTACCCCAACTTCCCCTCCAGTCATCTACCCCAACTTCCCCTCCAGGGGATCCATCTACCCCAACTTCCCCTCCAGTCAGGGGTCCATCTACCCCAACTTCCCCTCCAGGGATCCATCTACCCCAACTTCCCCTCCAGTCAGGGATCCATCTACCCCAACTTCCCCTCCAGTCAGGGATCCATCTACCCCAACTTCCCCTCCAGTCAGGGTCCATCTACCCCAACTTCCCTCCAGTCAGGGGTCCATCTACCCCAACTTCCCCTCCAGTCAGGGATCCATCTACCCCAACTTCCCCTCCAGTCAGGGGTCCATCTACCCCAACTTCCCCTCCAGTCAGGGGTCCATCTACCCCAACTTCCCCTCCAGTCAGGGATCCATCTACCCCAACTTCCCCTCCAGTCAGGGATCCATCTACCCCAACTTCCCCTCCAGTCAGGGGTCCATCTACCCCAACTTCCCCTCCAGTCAGGGATCCATCTACCCCAACTTCCCCTCCAGTCAGGGATCCATCTACCCCAACTTCCCCTCCAGGGGTCCATCTACCCCAACTTCCCCTCCAGTCAGGGGTCCATCTACCCCAACTTCCCCTCCAGTCAGGGGTCCATCTACCCCAACTTCCCCTCCAGGGGTCCATCTACCCCAACTTCCCCTCCAGTCAGGGATCCATCTACCCCAACTTCCCTCCAGTCAGGGATCCATCTACCCCAACTTCCCCTCCAGTCAGGGATCCATCTACCCCAACTTCCCCCAGTCAGGGGTCCATCTACCCCAACTTCCCCTCCAGTCAGGGTCCATCTACCCCAACTTCCCCTCCAGTCAGGGACCATCTCCCCTTCCAGTCAGGGGTCCATCTACCCCAACTTCCCCTCCAGTCAGGGATCCATCTACCCCAACTTCCCTCCAGTCAGGGATCCATCTACCCCAACTTCCCCTCCAGTCAGGGATCCATCTACCCCAACTTCCCCAACTTCCTCCAGGGGTCCATCTACCCCAACTTCCCCTCCAGTCAGGGTCCATCTACCCCAACTTCCCCTCCAGTCAGGGATCCATCTACCCCAACTTCCCCTCCAGGGGTCCATCTACCCCAACTTCCCCTCCAGGGGATCCATCTACCCCAACTTCCCCTCCAGTCAGGGTCCATCTACCCCAACTTCCCCTCCAGGGGATCCATCTACCCCAACTTCCCCTCCAGTCAGGGGTCCATCTACCCCAACTTCCCCTCCAGTCAGGGGTCCATCATCTACCCCAACTTCCCCTCCAGTCCAGGGGTCCATCTACCCCAACTTCCCCTCCAGTCAGGGATCCATCTACCCCAACTTCCCCTCCAGTCAGGGGTCCATCTACCCCAACTTCCCCTCCAGTCCATCTACCCAACTTCCCCCAACTTCCCCTCCAGGGGATCCATCTACCCCAACTTCCCCTCCAGTCAGGGGTCCATCTACCCCAACTTCCCCTCCAGTCAGGGGTCCATCTACCCCAACTTCCCTCCAGTCAGGGATCCATCTACCCCAACTTCCCCTCCAGGGGTCCATCTACCCCAACTTCCCCTCCAGTCAGGGATCCATCTACCCCAACTTCCCAACCATTCCCCAACTCCCTCCAGTCAGGGGTCCATCTACCCCAACTTCCCCCAGTCCCAGGGGATCCATCTACCCCAACTTCCCCTCCAGTCAGGGGTCCATCTTCCCCTCCAGTCCCATCTACCCCAACTTCCCCTTCCAGTCAGGGATCCATCTACCCCAACTTCCCCTCCAGTCAGGGGTCCATCTACCCCAACTTCCCCTCCAGTCAGGGATCCATCTACCCCAACTTCCCCTCCAGGGGTCCATCTACCCCAACTTCCCCTCCAGTCAGGGATCCATCTACCCCAACTTCCCCTCCAGGGATCCATCTACCCCAACTTCCCTCCAGGGGGTCCATCTACCCCAACTTCCCCTCCAGTCAGGGATCCATCTACCCCAACTTCCCCTCCAGTCAGGGATCCATCTACCATCTACCCCAACTTCCCCTCCAGGGGTCCATCTACCCCAACTTCCCCTCCAGTCAGGGATCCATCTACCCCAACTTCCCCTCCAGTCAGGGATCCATCTACCCCAACTTCCCCTCCAGGGGTCCATCTACCCCAACTTCCCTCCAGTCAGGGGTCCATCTACCAGGGGTCCATCTACCCCAACTTCCCCTCCAGTCAGGGACCATCTACCCCAACTTCCCCTCCAGTCAGGGATCCATCTACCCCAACTTCCCCTCCAGTCAGGGGTCCATCTACCCCAACTTCCCCTCCAGTCCATCTACCCCAACTTCCCCTCCAGGGGTCCATCTACCCCAACTTCCCCTCCAGGGATCCATCTACCCCAACTTCCCTCCAGTCAGGGATCCATCTACCCCAACTTCCCCTCCAGGGGATCCATCTACCCCAACTTCCCCTCCCAGTCAGGGACCATCTACCCCAACTTCCCCTCCAGTCAGGGATCCATCTACCCCAACTTCCCCTCCAGTCCCATCTACCCCAACTTCCCCTCCAGTCAGGGGTCCATCTACCCCAACTTCCCATCTCCAGGGGATCCATCTACCCCAACTTCCCCTCCAGTCAGGGATCCATCTACCCCCTCCAAGGGATCCATTCCCCTCCAGTCAGGGGTCCATCTACCCCAACTTCCCCTCCAGGGATCCATCTACCCCAACTTCCCCCCAGGGATCCATCTACCCCAACTTCCCCTCCAGGGGTCCATCTACCCCAACTTCCCCTCCAGTCAGGGTCCATCTACCCCAACTTCCCCTCCAGTCTGGATCCATCTACCCCAAAATAACTCCCCTCCAGTCAATCCATCTTTCCCCTCCAGGGATCCATTTCTAAATAACCTGATACTGAAACAACCCCTCCAGTCAGGGGTCCATCTTCACTTCCCCTCCAGGGGTCCATCTACCCCAACTTCCCCTCCAGTCAGGGGTCCATCTACCCTGTGACCAATCTTCCCCTCCAGTCAGGGGTCCATCTACCCCAACTTCCCCTCCAGGGTCCATCTACCCCAACTTCCCCTCCAGTCAGGGATCCATCTACCCCAACTTCCCTCCAGTCATCTACCCCAACTTCCCCTCCAGGGGTCCATCTACCCCTTCCCCTCCAGTCAGGGATCCATCTCCCCAACTTCCCCAGTCCAGGGGTCCATCTACCCCAACTTCCCCTCCAGTCAGTCAGGGTCCATCTACCCCAACT
Source organism: Oncorhynchus masou masou (assembly GCF_036934945.1). Classification (NCBI taxonomy): domain Eukaryota; kingdom Metazoa; phylum Chordata; class Actinopteri; order Salmoniformes; family Salmonidae; genus Oncorhynchus; species Oncorhynchus masou. The sequence continues at coordinate 69,436 of NW_027014402.1, read as the reverse complement.
TCCCCTCCAGGGGTCCATCTACCCCAACTTCCCCCAACAGGGGTCCATCTACCCCAACTTCCCCTCCAGTCAGGGGGTCCATCTACCCCAACTTCCCCCCAGATACACCTGTAAGTCATCTAACACTGAAACTGTCTGTTTTTATAACCACTACCAGTAAAATAACTTTTTCCAGTAAATAATAAAATAATATTTCCGTAAATAACCTGATACTGAAACAACATTTGAAGTGAAAAAGCAGTTTTCACTTCTCTTTGATGTGTTCATGTCGTTATCGTGAGCTCGGGCTGACTGTGACCAATCACAGGAGAGAGATGCTGCTTCTCGCCAGGTCTTTTATTTCTGTGTGTGTGTGTGTGTGTGTGTGTGTGTGTGAGTGTGAGTGTGAGTGTGTGTGTGTGTGCGTGCACGTGCGTGCGTGTGTGTGTGTGTGTGTGTGTGTGTGTGTGTGTGTGTGTGTGCGTGTGCGTGCGTGAGTGTGTGTGTGTGTGTGCGTGCATGCGTGCGTGCGTGTGTGTGTGTGTGTGTGTGTGTGCGTGTGTGTGTGTGTGTATGCGTGTGCGTGTATGCGTGTGCGTGTGTGTGTGTGTGTGTGTGTGTGTGTGTGTGTGTGTGTGTGTGTGTGTGTTCTACATTGACCTACTTCTCATTCAAGGGGATTTCAGAGTGAGAACGGGAGTCGTTTATCGGCTGATGAAAACCATAATGATAGAGTTAATTTAGTCAGAGGAGCAGCTGGCTGAGAGGAGGCAGACCAGAGCAGACCAGGGACTGACACCTGGGGGTGGCGGCTTGTTCTCTTGGCCACTGTGATTGGCTGTGGGTGTTGTATCAGCCGTTGTGATTGGCTGTGGGTGTTGTCTCGGGCCACTGATTGGATGAGGGTATTTTGCTGCTGCAGGAAGGTTGAGAGAGCACCACAGAGTGTGTTTGAACGGTGTTACAAAATCTTCACATAAAAAGTATTTATGTCAAACCTTCTAAACACTTCTAGTTCCAAATGAACCCAGTTTAGAGGTGGTCGTAGTGATTATAGAGAGAGAGAGTCCCAGTTTAGAGGTGGTCGTAGTGATTATATAGAGAGAGAGAGTCCCAGTTTAGAGGTGGTCGTAGTGATTATAGAGAGAGAGAGTCCCAGTTTAGAGGTGGTCGTAGTGATTATATAGAGAGAGAGAGTCCCAGTTTAGAGGTGGTCGTAGTGATTATAGAGAGAGAGTCCCAGTTTAGAGGTGGTCGTAGTGATTATAGAGAGAGTCCCAGTTTAGAGGTGGTCGTAGTGATTATAGAGAGAGAGAGTCCCAGTTTAGAGGTGGTCGTAGTGATTATAGAGAGAGAGAGTCCCAGTTTAGAGGTGGTCGTAGTGATTATAGAGAGAGAGAGTCCCAGTTTAGAGGTGGTCGTAGTGATTATAGAGAGAGAGAGTCCCAGTTTAGAGGTGGTCGTAGTGATTATAGAGAGATCCCAGTTTAGAGGTGGTCGTAGTGATTAGAGAGAGAGAGTCCCAGTTTAGAGGTGGTCGTAGTGATTAGAGAGAGAGAGAGTCCCAGTTTAGAGGTGGTCGTAGTGATTATAGAGAGAGAGAGTCCCAGTTTAGAGGTGGTCGTAGTGATTATAGAGAGAGAGAGTCCCAGTTTAGAGGTGGTCATAGTGATTATGGAGAGAGAGAGTCCCAGTTTAGAGGTGGTCGTAGTGAATAGAGAGAGAGAGAGAGAGTCCTAATTTGGACGTGGTCGTTGTGACTAGAGAGAGAGTCCTAATTTGGACGTGGTCCTTGTGACTAGAGAGAGAGTCCTAATTTGGACGTGGTCGTTGTGACTCGTGAGAGAGTCCTAATTTGGACGTGGTCGTAGTGACTAGAGAGAGAGAGAGAGACCTAATTTGGACAAGGTCCCGGTGTAATATCAAAGTGAATAATTCAGGACTTTATTTATTTGATTACAGCCAGTCTCTTTGACCCTTTGGTGGCTGCTGCACACACACACACACACACACACACACACACACACACACACACACACACACACACACACACACACACACACACACACACACACACACACACACACACACACACACACACACACACACACACACAGCAGCACAATACCTTGCCCTAATTAGCTATCTCCGTCATCTGGTGTCCATTGATATGTTGTCAGAGCGTGGAGAGGGAGGTGGGTGGCATGGAATTCATCACGTCTGTAACTCATAGAATTATTCACTAACTCAACTATCATTAATATTTGATTACTGTACCTTAGAGATGTATCAGCATTTTTATACAGGCTACCCCAACCTTCCCCCCTCCAAGGTCAGTAATATAGAATTTATAAATTGAAATGAAAACACAATGTTTTTCTATAAATATGTTTTTTAGAGGGGGGTTGGTTGGCCCTCTCCCTGTTTCTCTCAAACCCTGTGTTTCACTCTCTATATCCCGTATGGAAAACCAATGTGAACACGTCAAGTGGGATCTAAAGTACTTCAGTAAAAAATTACTTTAAAGTATTACAGTACTTAATAAGTAGTTTTTTTGGAGGGGGCATCTGTACTTTACTATTTATATTTTTGACAACTTTTACTTTTACTTCACTACATTCCTAAAGAAAATACTGTACTTTTAACTCCTTACATTTTCCCTGACTCCCAAAAGTAATCGTTACATGTTGAATGCTTAGCAGGACAGGAAAATGGTCCAATTCACACACTTATCAAGAGAACATCCCTGCTCATCCCTCCTGCCTCTGATCTGGAGGACTCACTAAACAGAGAACATCCCTGGTCATCTCTACTGCCTCTGATCTGGAGGACTCACTAAACAGAGAACATCCCTGGTCATCCCTACTGCCTCTGATCTGGAGGACTCACTAAACAGAGAACATCCCTGGTCATCCCTACTGCCTCTGATCTGGAGGACTCACTAAACAGAGAAATCCCAGGTCATCCCTACTGCCTCTGATCTGGAGGACTCCCTAAACAGAGAACATCCCTGGTCATCCCTACTGCGTCTGATCTGGAGGACTCACTAAACAGAGAACATCCCTGGTCATCTCTACTGCCTCTGATCTGGAGGACTCACTAAACAGAGAACATCCCTGGTCATCCCTACTGCCTCTGATCTGGAGGACTCACTAAACAGAGAACATCCCTGGTCATCCCTACTGCCTCTGATCTGGAGGACTCACTAAACAGAGAACATCCCTGGTCATCCCTACTGCCTCTGATCTGGAGGACTCACTAAACAGAGAACATCCCTGGTCATCCCTACTGCCTCTGATCTGGAGGACTCACTAAACAGAGAACATCCCTGGCCCTCCCTACTGCCTCTGATCTGGAGGACTCACTAAACAGAGAACATCCCTGGTCATCCCTACTGCCTCTGATCTGGAGGACTCACTAAACAGAGAACATCCCTGGTCATCCCTACTGCCTCTGATCTGGAGGACTCACTAAACAGAGAACATCCCTGGTCATCCCTACTGCCTCTGATCTGGAGGACTCACTAAACAGAGAACATCCCTGGTCATCCCTACTGCCTCTGATCTGGAGGACTCACTAAACAGAGAACATCCCTGGCCCTCCCTACTGCCTCTGATCTGGAGGACTCACTAAACAGAGAACATCCCTGGTCATCCCTACTGCCTCTGATCTAGAGGACTCACTAAACAGAGAACATCCCTGGCCCTCCCTACTGCCTCTGATCTGGAGGACTCACTAAACAGAGAACATCCCTGGCCCTCCCTACTGCCTCTGATCTGGAGGACTCACTAAACAGAGAACATCCCTGGCCCTCCCTACTGCCTCTGATCTGGAGGACTCACTAAACAGAGAACATCCCTGGTCATCCTTACTGCCTCTGATCTGGAGGACTCACTAAACAGAGAACATCCCTGGTCGTCTCTACTGCCTCTGATCTGGAGGACTCACGAAACAGAGAACATCCCTGGTCGTCCCTACTGCCTCTGATCTGGCGGACTCACTAAACAGAGAACATCCCTGGTCATCCCTACTGCCTCTGATCTGGTGGACTCTGGCAGATGTCTGTCTACTAACCATATAAGGGATGTCTATCGTACACCCTGTCCCTCCCTCCCTCCTCTCTCTCTCCTCCCTCTCTCTCTCCCTCCCCCCCTCCCTCCCCCTCCCCCCCCCCCCCCCCCCCTCCCCCCCCCTCCCTCCCTCCCCCTCCCTCCCTCCCCCTCCCCCTCCCCCTCCCCCCTCCTCCCCCCCCCCCCTCCCCCCTCCCTCCCTCCCCCTCCCCCCTCCCTTCTCCCCCTCCCCCCCCCCCCCCCTCCCTCCCTCCCTCCCTCCCTCCCTCCCTCCCTCCCCATTTTCCTTCCTCATCCCTCTCCCTTCCTCTTCCCTCTCTCCTCCTCATGTACTACTGAAGCATCAGTTAGTGTTTTAACACCATGTCCCTCCTCCCTCCCTCCCCCCTCCCTCCTCCCTCCCTCCCTCCCTCCCTCCCTCCTCCCTCCCTCCCTCCCTCCCTCCCTCCCCCCCCCCCATTTTCCTTCCTCATCCCTCTCCCTTCCTCATCCCTCTTTCCTCCTCATGTACTACTGAAGCATCAGTTAGTGTTTTAACACCATGGGAAAGTGCCTTCATTGAAATATAAAACTGCACAGAAAAGGCAAAGTTAACTAATGGGCTCAAAATTTTCAAACGAATACGAGATTAAAGTCAATTGAATCTCCCATTGGGTTTTGACTGGAAGTCTTTGAAAAGAGGCCCCGTTGTGGGTTGGTTTCAGAAATGAAAAATAGGGCTTGTTCTAAAATATTAATAACATTTTATACCCTCATTACAGAGAGCAATAGCATTTGTTCATTTGTTACTTCAATGTCAGCTACTTTGAGGAGATGATGTTGGCAGGTTGTGTGTTTCTAAAGGTGTGAGGAGAGAAGGTTTTGTGTTTCTAAAGGTGTGAGGAGAGGAGGTTGGCAGGTTGTGTGTTTCTAAAGGTGTGAGGAGAGGAGGTTGGCAGGTTTCTCTAAAGGTGAGGGGAGAGGAGGTTGTGTGTTTCTAAAGCTTTGAGGAGAGGATGGCAGGTTGTGTGTTTCTAAAGCTGTGAGGAGAGGAGGTTGGCAGGTTTTGTGTTTCTAAAGGTGTGAGGAGAGGAGGTTGTGTGTTTCTAAAGCTGTGAGGAGAGGAGGTTGGCAGGTTGTGTATTTCTAAAGGTGTGAGGTGAGAAGGCTTGCAGGTTGTGTGTTTCTAAAGCTGTGAGGAGAGGAGGTTGGCAGGTTGTGTGTTTCTAAAGCTGTGAGGAGAGGAGGTTGCCAGGTTGTGTGTTTCTAAAGTTCTGAGGTGAGAAGGTTGGCAGGTTGTGTGTTTCTAAAGCTGTGAGGAGAGGAGGTTGGCAGGTTGTGTGTTTCTAAATCTGTGAGGAGAGGATGTTGGCAGGTTGTGTGTTTCTAAATCTGTGAGGAGAGGAGGTTGGCAGGTTGTGTGTTTCTAAAGGTGTGAGGAGAGTAGGTTGGCAGGTTGTGTGTTTCTAAAGGTGTGAGGAGAGGAGGTTGTGTGTTTCTAAAGCTGTGAGGAGAGGAGGTTGGCAGGTTGTGTGTTTCTAAAGGTGTGAGGAGATGAGGTTGGCAGGTTTCTCTAAAGGTGAGGGGAGAGGAGGTTGTGTGTTTCTAAAGCTTTGAGGAGAGGATGGCAGGTTGTGTGTTTCTAAAGCTGTGAGGAGAGGAGGTTGGCAGGTTGTGTGTTTCTAAAGGTGTGAGGAGAGGAGGTTGGCAGGTTGTGTGTTTCTAAAGGTGTGAGGAGAGGAGGTTGGCAGGTTGTGTGTTTCTAAAGCTGTGAAAGGAGGTGCCAGGTTGTGTGTTTCTAAAGTTCTGAGGTGAGAAGGTTGGCAGGTTGTGTGTTTCTAAAGCTGTGAGGAGAGGAGGTTGGCAGGTTGTGTGTTTCTAAATCTGTGAGGAGAGGAGGTTGGCAGGTTGTGTGTTTCTAAAGGTGTGAGGAGAGGAGGTTGTGTGTTTCTAAAGGTGTGAGGAGAGTAGGTTGGCAGGTTGTGTGTTTCTAAAGGTGTGAGGAGAGGAGGTTGTGTGTTTCTAAAGCTGTGAGGAGAGGAGGTTGGCAGGTTGTGTGTTTCTAAAGGTGTGAGGAGATGAGGTTGGCAGGTTTCTCTAAAGGTGAGGGGAGAGGAGGTTGTGTGTTTCTAAAGCTTTGAGGAGAGGATGGCAGGTTGTGTGTTTCTAAAGCTGTGAGGAGAGGAGGTTGGCAGGTTTTGTGTTTCTAAAGGTGTGAGGAGAGGAGGTTGTGTGTTTCTAAAGCTGTGAGGTGAGGAGGTTGGCAGGTTGTGTGTTTCTAAAGGTGTGAGGTGAGAAGGCTTGCAGGTTGTGTGTTTCTAAAGCTGTGAGGAGAGGAGGTTGGCAGGTTGTGTGTTTCTAAAGCTGTGAGGAGAGGAGGTTGCCAGGTTGTGTGTTTCTAAAGTTCTGAGGTGAGAAGGTTGGCAGGTTGTGTGTTTCTAAAGCTGTGAGGAGAGGAGGTTGGCAGGTTGTGTGTTTCTAAATCTGTGAGGAGAGGAGGTTGGCAGGTTGTGTGTTTCTAAATCTGTGAGGAGAGGATGTTGGCAGGTTGTGTGTTTCTAAAGGTGTGAGGAGAGTAGGTTGGCAGGTTGTGTGTTTCTAAAGGTGTGAGGAGAGGAGGTTGTGTGTTTCTAAAGCTGTGAGGAGAGGAGGTTGGCAGGTTGTGTGTTTCTAAAGGTGTGAGGAGATGAGGTTGTGTGTTTCTAAAGCTTTGAGGGGAGGAGGTTGGCAGGTTGTGTGTTTCTTAAGCTTTGAGGAGAGGAGGTTGGCAGGTTGTGTGTTTCTAAAGGTGTGAGGAGAGGAGGTTGGCAGGTTGTGTGTTTCTAAAGGTGTGAGGAGAGGGGGTTGGCAGGTTGTGTGTTTCTAAAGGTGTGAGGAGAGAAGGTTGTGTGTTTCTCAAGGTGTGAGGTGGGGAGGTTGGCAGGTTGTGTGTTTCTAAAGGTGTGAGGTGAGAAGGGTTGGTGTGACTGGTTATTGTCCTCAGAACACATTGTATTCATCCCAAATTGCACCCTATTCCTTATGTAGTGCACTACGGGAGCCCATAGGGTAAGGGGCCCATAGCACTACATATGGAATATGGTTTCATTTGGAAAGCATCCCTCTTGGGGTTAGGGTGCAGAATTTTCACTATTGGATAAATAGCGTGCCCAATTTCAACTTCCTGCTACTCATGCCAAGATTATAAGATATGCATATTATTCATAGATTTGGATAGAAAACACTCTGACGTTTCTAAAACTGTTTGAATCATGTCTGAGTATAACAGAACTTATGTAGCAGGCAAAACCCAGAGGACTAACTGTTCAGAATTTTTTGTTTTTTTCCCCTCTCTGTTCCCTGGATTGTCTTTGCCAAGGGATATTTAATAGGAACCTATTTTCTGTTCCTACCGCTTCTACTGGATGTCACCAGTCTTTGGAATTTGGTTGAGGTTATTCCTTTGTGCAATGAAGGAGTAGGCCAACTAGGAGCTGGGGACACTTTTGTGAGTTGTTCAAGACGTGAAAAGCAGCGCTGGTTTGCTTTCTTTCCTGTATTGAACACAGATTGCCTCGTCTACAATTTGATCGATTATTAACGTTTAAAAATACCTACAGTTGTATTACAAAAGTAGTTTGAAATATTTTGGCAAAGTTTAAAGGCAACTTTTGATATGTTTTGTAGTGATGTTGCGTTTTTTTGGCAGCTGTTTCTTTCTGCTTCAAACGCGTCAAATAAATGGACATTTTGGATATATATGGACGGAATTAATCGAACAAAAGGACCAATTGTAATGTTTACGGGACATATTGGAGTGCCAACAAAAGAAGCTCGTCAAAGGTAATGCATGTTTTATATTTTATATTTTATATTTTACTTCAGCATTTTGTGTAGCGCCTACAGGGTTCTACTCTTGTAATACAACTTTAGGTATTTTTAAACGTTAATAATCGATCAAATTGTAGACGGGGCTATCTGTGTTCAATACAGGAAGTAAACAAACCATGCTCCTTTTTACGTCTTGCGCAACTCTCAATAGTGTAGCGTTGTTCCAGGATAGCAAAGACAATGCAGGGAACAGTCAGAGGCAAAAAAACAAAACAATTCTGAACAGTTAGTCCTCAGAGTTTTTGTCTGCTACATAAGTTATGTTATACTCACTGACATGATTAAACAGTTTTAGAAACTTCAGAGAGTTTTCTATCCACATCTACTAATAATATGCATATCTTATATTCCTGGCATGAGTAGCATGAAGTTGAAATTGGGCACGCTATTTATCCAAAAGTGAAAATGCTGCCCCCTATACCTTAAGAGGATATTATTAATAACAACAATTAACAGGGTCCACATGTGGCCATTGAGAGACATGTGGACATCTCAGCAAAAGAGATAATTTCAAATAGACTACATTTCTGTTTGATCTGGGAGAAGCCTCTCCTCTCCTCTCTTCTCCTCTCCTCTCCTCTCCTCATCTCCTCTCCTCTCCCACGGCCCCTTTTTTCATTGTGATAATCGTTTTTATCTCCAAGCCATGACCCAGTTAAATGAGTGATAGGGAAGACATCTCTTCCCTCTTGACAATCCCTGACAATATTTTGCAGTTAAAAAAAATGGTTTATAACAGAACTTTAGTATAACCAAACACAGAAAAAGGAGAAAAGTCACAGTAAAGGTGTGTGTGTGTGTGTGTGTGTGTAGTCGGACTGAAAAACCTTAGAGAGCGAGCTCCAGCGATCCCTCAGAGGATAGTGTTCCTTCTTTACACTGTTATTTAAGAAGCGTACACACAGCAGATATCTAGCATCAACTGGTCTGGCCTAGTTTAACTTTATATCATTATACCATGAATTAAATATACTGTACTCCATAACATCTGCCTGCTTTTTTTAGTTAAACGAAGAGCACAAACTACACAGAAAACATTAGGAAGGAAAGTTGGTCTGTCTCCTTTTCATCAAAGACGTTTCAACATTAGGAGGGAAAGTTGGTCTCTCTTGTTCCTCAAAGACGTTCAACATTAGGAGGGAAAGTTGGTCTCTCTAGTTGTTCAAAGACGTTCAACATTAGGATGGAGAGTTGGTCTCTCTTGTTCCTCAAAGACGTTCAACATTAGGAGGGAAAGTTGGTCTCTCTTGTTCCTCAAAGACGTTCAACATTAGGAGGGAAAGTTGGTCTCTCTTGTTCCTCAAAGACGTTCAACATTAGGAGGGAAAGTTGGTCTCTCTTGTTCCTCAAAGACGTTCAACATTAGGAGGGAAAGTTGGTCTCTCTTGTTCCTCAAAGACGTTCAACATTAGGATGGAGAGTTGGTCTCTCTTGTTCCTCAAAGACGTTCAACATTAGGAGGGAAAGTTGGTCTCTCTCGTTCCTCAAAGATGTTCAGTAGATGTTCTTTCTTTTGCTTTGAGTCTCTCTCTCTCTTTTCTCTCCCTCTTCTCCCTCTCTCGCTTTCTCTTCTCCCTCTCTCAATATATCTCTCATCTTTCTTTAGATATTTTAAGCGTGTCAAAACTCAGATGTAAGTCTGAGAAAGAGTTGCAAGCAGGCCCAGAGGCGTGTCAGGCAGGCAGGCAGGCAGGCAGGCAGGCAGGCAGGCAGACAGACAGACAGACAGACAGACAGACAGACAGACAGACAGACAGACAGACAGACAGACAGAAGAGGGAAGATCTGAAGTCTATCTTTCCGGGGTAGAAGTCGTTACCAACATCACTGTCTGTCTGTCTGTCTGTCTGTCTGTCTGTCTGTCTGTCTGTCTGCCTGTCTGTCTGTCTGTCTGTCTGTCTGTCTGTCTGCCTGCCTGTCTGTCTGCCTGCCTGCCTGCTGCCTGCTGTCTGTCTGTCTGTCTGTCTGTCTGTCTGTCTGTCTGTCTGTCTGTCTGTCTGTCGGCCTAATTAAGTCTAACATCTGGTCCCCACTCAGAATGGATGGCACACACACACACACACACACACACACACACACACACACCCACCCCCCGGCAGCGGAGTACAGATAACTCCTGTGTGACATGTTGAGAGGTGTCATACATCTCAGTGATCATCAGGCAACAGGGGACTCATAAAAACCTTTCATCACTAACCAGGAAACTACGTTGTTCTCCTTCAGGAGAGAAAACACACACACATGATGAGGAAGGAAAAAAAAAAAGACAGAACGAAGACAGAACGAAGGGAGAGGAAAATGTATAGAGAGAGAAAGGGAGGGAGGGGCGTGTCATCTGTCATTACATCAATCTGTTACCTTACTGCCATTTTAAGATCAGGTTTCCTTCGACCATGTGGATTATTGAATACATAGATTGAATGTTGGCTTCGAGTCCCCTCTGTTCTACTAGGTTCTCCTACAGGATCCAGGTCAATCTGTTCTATTAGGTTCTCCTACAGGATCCAGGTCAATATGTTCTACTAGGTTCTCCTACAGGATCCAGGTCAATCTGTTCTATTAGGTTCTCCTACAGGATCCAGGTCAATCTGTTCTATTAGGTTCTCCTGCAGGATCCAGGTCAATCTGTTCTATTAGGTTCTCCTGCAGGATCCAGGTCAATCTGTTCTATTAGGTTCTCCTACAGGATCCAGGTCAATCTGTTCTACTTGTGAGACGTGTTGACATGTTGAAATCACGGAGCTGAACTACTGGCACACAGCTCGGACACCCCACGCGAACCCCACGAGACATGCCACCAGGGGTCTCTTCACAGTCCCCAAGTCCAGAACAGACTACGGGAGGCGCACAGTACTACATAGAGACATGAATATAAGGAAACTCTATTCCACAGTACTACATAGAGCCATGACTACATGGAACTCTATTCCACAGTACCACATAGAGCCATGACTACATGGAACTCTATTCCACAGTACTACATAGAGCCATGACTACATGGAACTCTATTCCACAGTACCACATAGAGCCATGACTACATGGAACTCTATTCCACATTACTACATAGAGCCATGACTACATGGAACTCTATTCCACAGTACTACATAGAGCCATGACTACATGGAACTCTATTCCACAGTACTACATAGAGCCATGACTACATGGAACTCTATTCCACAGTACTACATAGAGCCGTGACCACATGGAACTCTATTCCACAGTATTACATAGAGCCATGAATACATGGAACTCTATTCCACAGTACTACATAGAGCCATGACTACATGGAACTCTATTCCACAGTACTACATAGAGCCATGACAACATGGAACTATATTCCACAGTACTACATAGAGCCATGACTACATGGAACTCTATTCCACAGTACTACATAGAGCCATAACTACATGGAACTCTATTCCACAGTACTACATAGAGCCATGACGACATGGAACTCTATTCCACAGTACTACATAGAGCCATAACTACATGGAACTCTATTCCACAGTACTACATAGAGCCATGACTACATGGAACTCTATTCCACAGTACTACATAGAGCCATGACTACATGGAACTCTATTCCACAGTACCACATAGAGCCATGACTACATGGAACTCTATTCCACATTACTACATAGAGCCATGACTACATGGAACTCTATTCCACAGTATTACATAGAGCCATGACTACATGGAACTCTATTCCACAGTACTACATAGAGCCATGACTACATGGAACTCTATTCCACAGTACTACATAGAGCCGTGACCACATGGAACTCTATTCCACAGTATTACATAGAGCCATGAATACATGGAACTCTATTCCACAGTACTACATAGAGCCATGACTACATGGAACTCTATTCCACAGTATTACATAGAGCCATGACCACATGGAACTCTATTCCACAGTACTACATAGAGCCATGACTACATGGAACTCTATTCCACAGTACTACATAGAGCCATAACTACATGGAACTCTATTCCACAGTACTACATAGAGCCATGACGACATGGAACTCTATTCCACAGTACTACATAGAGCCATAACTACATGGAACTCTATTCCACAGTACTACATAGAGACATGACCACATGGAACTCTATTCCACAGTACTGCATAGAGCCATGACTACATGGAACTCTATTCCACAGTACTGCATAGAGCCATGACTACATGGAACTCTATTCCACAGTACTGCATAGAGCCATGACTACATGGAACTCTGTTCCACAGTACTACATAGAGCCATGACCACATGGAACTCTATTCCACAGTACTACATAGAGCCATGACTACATGGAACTCTATTCCACAGTACTACATAGAGCCATGACTACATGGAACTCTATTCCACAGTACTACATAGAGCTATGACCACATGGAACTCTATTCCACAGTACTACATAGAGCCATGCCTACATGGAACTCTATTCCACAGTACTACGTAGAGCCATGACCACATGGAACTCTATTCCACAGTACTGCATAGAGCCATGACTACATGGAACTATATTCCACAGTACTACATAGAGCCATGACTACATGGAACTCTATTCCACAGTACTGCATAGAGCCATGACTACATGGAACTCTGTTCCACAGTACTACATAGAGCCATGACCACATGGAACTCTATTCCACAGTACTACATAGAGCCATGACTACATGGAACTCTATTCCACAGTACTACATAGAGCCATGACTACATGGAACTCTATTCCACAGTACTACATAGAGCTATGACCACATGGAACTCTATTCCACATTACTACATAGAGCCATGACTACATGGAACTCTATTCCACAGTACTACATAGAGCCATGACCACATGGAACTCTATTCCACAGTACTACATAGAGCCATGACTACATGGAACTCTATTCCACAGTACTACATAGAGCCATGACTACATGGAACTCTATTCCACAGTACTACATAGAGCCATGACAACATGGAACTCTATTCCACAGTACTACATAGAGCCATGACAACATGGAACTCTATTCCACAGTACTACATAGAGCCATGACAACATGGAACTCTATTCCACAGTACTACATAGAGCCATGACTACATGGAACTCTATTCCACAGTACTACATAGAGCCATGACTACATGGAACTCTATTCCACAGTATTACATAGAGCCATGACTACATGGAACTCTATTCCACAGTACTACATAGAGCCATGACTACATGGAACTCTATTCCACAGTACTACATAGAGCCATGACCACATGGAACTCTATTCCACAGTACTACATAGAGCCATGACTACATGGAACTCTATTCCACAGTACCACATAGAGCCATGACCACATGGAACTCTATTCCACAGTACTACATAGAGCCATGACTACATGGAACTCTATTCCACAGTACTACATAGAGCCATGACTACATGGAACTCTATTCCACAGTACTACATAGAGCCATGACTACATGGAACTCTATTCCACAGTACCACATAGAGACATGAATATAAGGAAACTCTATTCCACAGTACTACATAGAACCATGACTACATGGAACTCTATTCCACAGTACTACATAGAGCCATGACTACATGGAACTCTATTCCACAGTACTACATAGAGCCATGACTACATGGAACTCTATTCCACAGTACTACATAGAGCCATGACTACATGGAACTCTATTCCACAGCACTACATAGAGCCATGAATACATGGAACTCTATTCCACACCAGGGAACTGATGACAGCAGTAACATTAGATTTAAAAAACAGATAACAATACACCTTATGGAACAACAAGTATAGGCACACTGTACACACACATGATAACACACACACTATACACACACATGATAACACACACACTGTACACACACATGATAACACACACACTATACACACACTATACACACACATGATAGCACACACACTATACACACACACACTATACACACACATGATAACACACACACTATACACACACATGATAACATACACACACATGATAACGTACACACTGCACACACACATGATAACACACACACTATACACACACATGATAACACACATGATAACACACACACTATACACACACATGATAACACACACACTATACACAAACATGATAACACACACAGTATACACACATAACACACACACTATACACACACATGATAACATACACACTATACACACACATGATAACACACACTATATACACACACATGATAACACACACTATACACACACATGATAACACACACACTATACACACACATGATAACACACACACTATACACACACATGATAACACACACTATACACACACATGATAACACACACATTATACACACATGGTAAAACACACACTATACACACACATGGTAACACACACACTATACACACACATGATAACGTACACACTATACACACATGATAACACACACACTATACACACACATGATAACACACACACTATACACACACACACTATACACACACACATGATAACACACACACTATACACACAAACACTATACACACACATGATAACACACACACTATACACACACATGATAACACACACACTATACACACATGATAACACACACACTATACACACACACACTATACACACACATGCTAACACACACACTATACACACACACACTATACACACACATGATAACACACACACTATACACACACATGATAACACACACACTATACACACACACACACTATACACACACATGATAACACACACACTATACACACACATGATAACACACACACTATACACACACATGATAACACACACACTATACACACACATGATAACACACACACTATACACACACATGATAACACACACACTATATACACACATGATAACACACACTATACACACACACGATAACACACACACTATACACACACACGATAACACACACTATACACACACACTATACACACACATGATAACACACACACGATACACACACATGATAACACACACTATACACACACACTATACACACACATTATAACACACACTGTACACAGACATGATAACACACACTATACACACACACTATACACACACACTATACACACACATGATAACACACACACTATACACACACATGATAACACACACACTATACACACACATGATAGCACACACACTATACACACACATGATAGCACACACACTACACACACATGATAACACATACACTATACACACACATGATAACACACACACTATACACACACATGATAACACACACCCTATACACACACATGATAACACACACACTATACACACACATTATAACACACACACTATACACACACATGATAACACACACAATATACACACACATGATAACACACACACTATACACACACACGGTAACACACACACTATACACACATGGTAACACACACACACTATACACACACATGGTAACATACACACTATACACACACATGATAACGTATACACTATACACACACATTAAAACGTACACACTATACACACACATGATAACACACACACTATACACACACACATGATAACACACACACTATACACACACATGATAAAACACACTATACACACACATGATAACGTACACACACTATACACACACACTATACACACACATGATAACACACACTATACACACACATGATAAAACACACTATACACACACATGATAACGTACACACACTATACACACACACTATACACACACATGATAACACACACACTATACACACATGATAACACACAAACTATACATACGCATGATAATGTACACACACTATACACACACACTATACACACACACACATGATAACACACACACTATACACACACATGATAACACACACACTATACACACACATGATAACACACACACTATACACACATGGTAACATACACACTATACACACACATGATAACACACACACTATACACACACATGATAACACACACACTATAACACACACACGATAACACACACACACACTATACACACATACGATAACACACACACACTATACACACACATGATAACACACACACACTATACACACACACGATAACACACACACACACTATACACACACATGATAACGCACACACTATACACACACACATGATAACACACACACACTATACACACACACGATAACACACACACACACACTATACACACACATAACATACACACTATACACACACTTGATAACACACACACTATACACACACATAACATACACACTATACACACACATGATAACACACACACTATAACACACACACACTATACACACACATGATAACACACACACTATACACACATGTACACATGGATTTTGTGTTGAAGATATTTGGTAGTGGAGTAGGGCTCTGAGGGCACACACTTAGTGTGTTGTGTGTACACACACATAACATACACACTATACACACACATGATAACACACACACTATACACACACATGATAACACACACACTATACACACACACACTATACACACACATGATAACACACACACTATACACACACATGATAACACACACACTATACACACACACACTATACACACACATGATAACACACACACTATACACACACATGATAACACACACACTATACACACACATGATAACACACACACTATACACACACATGATAACACACACACTATACACACACATGATAACACACACACTATACACACACATGATAACACACACTATACACACACATGATAACACACACACTATACACACACACGATAACACACACTATACACACACACTATACACACACATGATAACACACACACGATACACACACATGATAACACACACTATACACACACATGATAACACACACACTATACACACACATGATAACACACACTGTACACAGACATGATAACACACACTATACACACACACTATACACACACACTATACACACACATGATAACACACACACTATACACACACATGATAACACACACACTATACACACACATGATAGCACACACACTATACACACACATGATAGCACACACACTACACACACATGATAACACATACACTATACACACACATGATAACACTCACACTATACACACACATGATAACACACACACTATACACACACATGATAACACACACACTATACACACACATGATAACACACACACTATACACACACATGATAACACACACACTATACACACACATGATAACACACACACTATACACACACACGGTAACACACACACTATACACACATGGTAACACACACACTATACACACACATGGTAACATACACACTATACACACACATGATAACGTACACACTATACACACACATGATAACGTACACACTATACACACACATGATAACACACACACTATACACACACACATGATAACACACACACTATACACAGACATGATAAAACACACTATACACACACATGATAACGTACACACACTATACACACACACTATACACACACATGATAAAACACACTATACACACACATGATAAAACACACTATACACACACATGATAACGTACACACACTATACACACACATGATAACACACAAACTATATACACACATGATAACGTACACACACTATACACACACACTATACACAGACACACATGATAACACACACACTATACACACACATGATAACACACACACTATACACACACATGATAACACACACACTATACACACATGGTAACATACACACTATACACACACATGATAACACACACACTATACACACACATGATAACACACACACACTATACACACACACGATAACACACACACACACTATACACACATACGATAACACACACACACTATACACACACATGATAACACACACACACTATACACACACACGATAACACACACACACACTATACACACACATGATAACGCACACACTATACACACACACATGATAACACACACACACTATACACACACACGATAACACACACACACACTATACACACACATAACATACACACTATACACACACTTGATAACACACACACTATACACACACATAACATACACACTATACACACACATGATAACACACACACTATAACACACACACACTATACACACACATGATAACACACACACTATAACACACACACACTATACACACACATGATAACACACACACTATACACACATGTACACATGGATTTTGTGTTGAAGATATTTGGTAGTGGAGTAGGGCTCTGAGGGCACACACTTAGTGTGTTGTGTAAATCTGTTATGTTGTCACCAGTGGATAATGAGGTAGGATGATGCCACCAGTTGATAATGAGGCAGGATGTTGCCACCAGTTTGTAATGAGGTAGGATGTCGCCACCAGTTTGTAATGAGGTAGGATGTCGCCACCAGTTTGTAATGAGGTAGGATGTTGCCACCAGTTTGTAATGAGGTAGGATGTTGCCACCAGTTGGTAATGAGGCAGGATGTCGCCACCAGTTTGTAATGAGGTAGGATGTTGCCACCAGTTTGTAATGAGGTAGGATGTCGCCACCAGTTTGTAATGAGGTAGGATGTTGCCACCAGTGGGTAATGATGTAGGATGTTGTCACCAGTGGGTAATGAGGCAGGATGTTGTCATCAGTGGGTAATGAGGCAGGATGTTGCCACCAGCCGGTAACGAGGTAGGATGTTACCAGCAGTGGATAATGAGACAGGATGTTGCCAGCAGTGGATAATGAGGTAGGATGATGCCACCAGTTTATAATGAGGTAGGATGTCGCCACCAGTGGGTAGTGAGGCAGGATGTTGTCATCAGTGGGTAATGAGGCAGGATGTTGCCACCAGCCGGTAACGAGGTAGGATGTTACCACTGATACTTTGTACTTCAGATGATCATGTTTCTCTACATTTGATTGAAGATTTCACACAGATGAAGACAGTGTTTTAACCAAAATGGATCCATTCA
This sequence comes from Oncorhynchus masou masou, assembly GCF_036934945.1. Classification (NCBI taxonomy): domain Eukaryota; kingdom Metazoa; phylum Chordata; class Actinopteri; order Salmoniformes; family Salmonidae; genus Oncorhynchus; species Oncorhynchus masou. The sequence goes on along the minus strand of NW_027014402.1, from coordinate 50,509 downwards.
GAACACTACAAAACATGTAGTCATAGAAAGCACAATAGCCTGGATCAATTTAAAACACTATGAAACGTGCAGTAGTAGAAAACACATGACAGACATAGAGCCATTTCAGTAGTAAAAAACACAATAGCCTGGATCCATTTCAGTAGTAAAAAACACAATAGCCTGGATCCATGTCAGTAGTAGAAAACACAATAGCCTGGATCCATTTCAGTAGTAGAAAACACAATAGCCTGGATCCATTTCAGTAGTAAAAAACACAATAGCCTGGATCCATTTCAGTAGTAAAAACACAATAGCCTGGATCCATTTCAGTAGTAGAAAACACAATAGCCTGGATCCATTTCAGCAGTAGAAAACACAATAGCCTGGATCCATTTAAGTAGTAGAAAACACATGACAGACATGGAGAAAATCTGACATTTGAATACTAGCAATGACATCAGACCTAACACAATAACAAACTAGCTCCATGCATATGTGTCACACACACACACACACACACAAACTCCCCATGACTCCGTGACCCCCTTTCTGACCTGGCACAAAATCGACTCTCCATTTACGAACACCGCACACGAGACTACTAACAAACAATATATATATATATATATATATATATATATATATATATATATATATATATATATATATATATATATATATATATTATATTTTTATTTTTTATTTTTTGGGGGTGGGGGATAAATACACTTTAAAAAAGCCCCAAGTCAGACACAGAAAGGAGCCAATGCATGAAAATAATTGGAGCCCAAGGGGTAATATTTGTTCTCCTGAAATAATAATTATGTGTACAGTCTTTGTGAGCTAACAGAGAGAGAGGAAAAATCCAACATTATGTATACGTCAATAACCATTTGCTGTGGGTCTGTGTAGGCAAGGGGCCTACGTCCCAAAATGGCACACTATTCCCTACATAGTACACTACTTGAGACCACAACGGTAATGCGCTATATAAGAAATAGGGTTGCATTTGGGAGGAAGCCAGGGGGAAGCCGGGGGGAAGTCGGGGAGGAAGCCAGGGGGAAGCAAGGAGGGAAGCCGGTGGGGAAGCCGGGGGAAGCCAGGGGGAAGCCGGGGAGGAAGCCAGGGGGAAGCCAGGGGGAAGCAAGGAGGGAAGCCGGTGGGGAAGCCGGTGGGGAAGCCGGGAGGAAGCCGGTGGGGAAGCCGGTGGGGAAGCCAGGGGGAAGCAAGGAGGGAAGCCGGTGGGGAAGCCGGGGAGGAAGCCAGGGGGAAGCCGGGGGGAAGCCAGGGGGAAGCAAGGAGGGAAGCCGGTGGGGAAGCCAGGGAGGAAGCAAGGAGGGAAGCCAGGGGGAAGCCGGTGGGGAAGCCGGGGAGGAAGCCGGTGGGGAAGCCGGGGAGGAAGCCGGGGAGGAAGCCAGGGGGAAGCCGGTGGGGAAGCCGGGGAGGAAGCCAGGGGGAAGCCGGTGGGGAAGCCGGGGAGGAAGCCAGGGGGAAGCCAGGGGGAAGCCAGGGGGAAGCCGGTGGGGAAGCCGGGGAGGAAGCCAGGGAGGAAGCAAGGAGGGAAGCCAGGGGGAAGCCAGGGAGGAAGCCAGGGGGAAAGCAAGGAGGGAAGCCAGGGGGGAAAACAGGGAGGAAGCCAGGGGGGAAGCCAGTCGTATTCCATGTCTCTGGAATCATTGTTTACAAGGATCACATCCACTATATATACAGCAGTATGAGGACACCCCTTCATCCACTATATATACAGCAGTATGAGGACACCCCTTCATCCACTATATATACAGCAGTATGAGGACACCCCTTCATCCACTATATATACAGGACACCCCTTCATCCACTATATATACAGGACACCCCTTCATCCACTATATATACAGGACACCCCTTCATCCACTATATATACAGGACACCCCTTCATCCACTATATATACAGCAGTATGAGGACACCCCTTCATCCACTATATATACAGGACACCCCTTCATCCACTATATATACAGCAGTATGTGGACACCCCTTCATCCACTATATATACAGGACAACCCTTCATCCACTATATATACAGGACACCCCTTCATCCACTATATATACAGGACACCCCTTCATCCACTATATATACAGGACACCCCTTCATCCACTATATATACAGGACACCCCTTCATCCACTATATATACAGGACACCTCTTCATCCACTATATATACAGGACACCCCTTCATCCACTATATATACAGCAGTATGAGGACACCCCTTCATCCACTATATATACAGCAGTATGAGGACACCCCTTCATCCACTATATATACAGGACACCCCTTCATCCACTATATATACAGCAGTATGAGGACACCCCTTCATCCACTATATATACAGCAGTATGAGGACACCACTTCATCCACGATATATACAGCAGTATGAGGACACCCCTTCATCCACTATATATACAGGACACCCCTTCATCCACTATATATACAGGACACCCCTTCATCCACTATATATACAGGACACCCCTTCATCCACTATATATACAGGACACCCCTTCATCCACTATATATACAGCAGTATGAGGACACCCCTTCATCCACTATATATACAGGACACCCCTTCATCCACTATATATACAGGACACCCCTTCATCCACTATATATACAGCAGTATGTGGACACCCCTTCATCCACTATATATACAGCAGTATGAGGACACCCCTTCATCCACTATATATACAGGACACCCCTTCATCCACTATATATACAGGACACCCCTTCATCCACTATATATACAGCAGTATGAGGACACCCCTTCATCCACTATATATACAGGACACCCCTTCATCCACTATATATACAGGACACCCCTTCATCCACTATATATACAGGACACCCCTTCATCCACTATATATACAGCAGTATGAGGACACCCCTTCATACACTATATATACAGGACACCCCTTCATCCACTATATATACAGCAGTATGAGGGCACCCCTTCATCCACTATATATACAGCAGTATGTGGACACCCCTTCATCCACTATATATACAGGACACCCCTTCATCCACTATATATACAGCAGTATGTGGACACCCCTTCATCCACTATATATACAGCAGTATGTGGACACCCCTTCATCCACTATATATACAGCAGTATGAGGACACCCCTTCATCCACTATATATACAGGACACCCCTTCATCCACTATATATACAGCAGTATGAGGACACCCCTTCATCCACTATATATACAGGACACCCCTTCATCCACTATATATACAGGACACCCCTTCATCCACTATATATACAGCAGTATGAGGACACCCTTCATCCACTATATATACAGGACACCCCTTCATCCACTATATATACAGGACACCCCTTCATCCACTATATATACAGCAGTATGAGGACACCCCTTCATCCACTATATATACAGGACAACGCTTCATCCACTATATATACAGCAGTATGAGGACACCCCTTCATCCACTATATATACAGCAGTATGAGGACACCCCTTCATCCACTATATATACAGCAGTATGAGAACACCCCTTCATCCATTATATATACAGCAGTATGTGGACACCCCTTCATCCACTATATATACAGGACACCCCTTCATCCACTATATATACAGCAGTATGAGAACACCCCTTCATCCACTATATATACAGGACACCCCTTCATCCACTATATATGCAGTATGAGGACACCCCTTCATCCACTATATATACAGCAGTATGAGGACACCCCTTCATCCACTATATATACAGGACACCCCTTCATCCACTATATATACAGCAGTATGAGGACACCCTTCATCCACTATATATACAGCAGTATGAGGACACCACTTCATCCACGATATATACAGCAGTATGAGGACACCCCTTCATCCACTATATATACAGGACACCCCTTCATCCACTATATATACAGGACACCCCTTCATCCACTATATATACAGGACACCCCTTCATCCACTATATATACAGCAGTATGAGGACACCCCTTCATCCACTATATATACAGGACACCCCTTCATCCACTATATATACAGGACACCCCTTCATCCACTATATATACAGCAGTATGTGGACACCCCTTCATCCACTATATATACAGCAGTATGAGGACACCCCTTCATCCACTATATATACAGGACACCCCTTCATCCACTATATATACAGGACACCCCTTCATCCACTATATATACAGCAGTATGAGGGCACCCCTTCATCCACTATATATACAGGACACCCCTTCATCCACTATATATACAGGACACCCCTTCATCCACTATATATACAGGACACCCCTTCATCCACTATATATACAGCAGTATGAGGACACCCCTTCATACACTATATATACAGGACACCCCTTCATCCACTATATATACAGCAGTATGAGGGCACCCCTTCATCCACTATATATACAGCAGTATGTGGACACCCCTTCATCCACTATATATACAGGACACCCCTTCATCCACTATATATACAGCAGTATGTGGACACCCCTTCATCCACTATATATACAGCAGTATGTGGACACCCCTTCATCCACTATATATACAGCAGTATGAGGACACCCCTTCATCCACTATATATACAGGACACCCCTTCATCCACTATATATACAGCAGTATGAGGACACCCCTTCATCCACTATATATACAGGACACCCCTTCATCCACTATATATACAGGACACCCCTTCATCCACTATATATACAGCAGTATGAGGACACCCCTTCATCCACTATATATACAGGACACCCCTTCATCCACTATATATACAGGACACCCCTTCATCCACTATATATACAGCAGTATGAGGACACCCCTTCATCCACTATATATACAGGACACCCCTTCATCCACTATATATACAGCAGTATGAGGACACCCCTTCATCCACTATATATACAGCAGTATGAGGACACCCCTTCATCCACTATATATACAGCAGTATGAGGACACCCCTTCATCCACTATATATACAGCAGTATGTGGACACCCCTTCATCCACTATATATACAGGACACCCCTTCATCCACTATATATACAGCAGTATGAGGACACCCCTTCATCCACTATATATACAGGACACCCCTTCATCCACTATATATACAGCAGTATGAGGACACCCCTTCATCCACTATATATACAGCAGTATGAGGACACCCCTTCATCCACTATATATACAGGACACCCCTTCATCCACTATATATACAGGACACCCCTTCATCCACTATATATACAGCAGTATGTGGACACCCCTTCATCCACTATATATACAGGACACCCCTTCATCCACTATATATACAGGACACCCCTTCATCCACTATATATACAGCAGTATGAGGACACCCCTTCATCCACTATATATACAGGACACCCCTTCATCCACTATATATACAGCAGTATGTGGACACCAATCATCCACTATATATACAGTAGTATGAGGGCACCCCTTCATCCACTATATATACAGCAGTATGAGGACACCCCTTCATCCACTATATATACAGGACACCCCTTCATCCACTATATATACAGGACACCCCTTCATCCACTATATATACAGGACACCCCTTCATCCACTATATATACAGCAGTATGAGGACACCCCTTCATCCACTATATATACAGGACACCCCTTCATCCACTATATATACAGCAGTATGTGGACACCAATCATCCACTATATATACAGTAGTATGAGGGCACCCCTTCATCCACTATATATACAGGACACCCCTTCATCCACTATATATACAGCAGTATGTGGACACCAATCATCCACTATATATACAGTAGTATGAGGGCACCCCTTCATCCACTATATATACAGGACACCCCTTCATCCACTATATATACAGCAGTATGTGGACACCAATCATCCACTATATATACAGCAGTATGAGGACACCCCTTCATCCACTATATATACAGCAGTATGTGGACACCCCTTCATCCACTATATATACAGGACACCCCTTCATCCACTATATATACAGCTGTACGAGGACACCCCTTCATCCACTATATATACAGCAGTGTGTGGACACCCCTTCATCCACTATATATACAGGACACCCCTTCATCCACTATATATACAGCAGTGTGTGGACACCACTTCATCCACTATATATACAGGACACCCCTTCATCCACTATATATACAGGACACCCCTTCATCCACTATATATACTGCAGTATATATACAGTACAGCATATTATATCTGGTTGTATCTCAGACAGTATCTGGTTGTATCTCAGACAGTATCTGGTTGTATCTCAGACAGTATCTGGTTGTATCTCAGACAGTATCTGGTTGTATCTCAGACAGTATCTGGTTGAATCTCAGACAGTATCTGGTTGTATCTCAGTATCTCAGACAGTATCTGGTTGTATCTCAGTATCTCAGACAGTATCTGGTTGTATCTCAGTACCTCAGTCAGTATCTGGTTGAATCTCAGACAGTATCTGGTTGAATCTCAGACAGTATCTGGTTGTATCTCAGTACCTCAGTCAGTATCTGGTTGTATCTCAGTATCTCAGTCAGTATCTGGTTGTATCTCAGACAGTATCTGGTTGTATCTCAGACAGTATCTGGTTGTATCTCAGACAGTATCTGGTTGTATCTCAGTATCTCAGACAGTATCTGGTTGTATCTCAGTATCTCAGACAGTATCTGGTTGTATCTCCGACAGTATCTGGTTGTATCTCAGTATCTCAGACAGTATCTGGTTGTATCTCAGACAGTATCTGGTTGTATCTCAGTATCTCAGACAGTATCTGGTTGTATCTCAGTATCTCAGACAGTATCTGGTTGTATCTCAGACAGTATCTGGTTGTATCTCAGACAGTATCTGGTTGTATCTCAGTATCTCAGACAGTATCTGGTTGTATCTCAGTACCTCAGTCAGTATCTGGTTGAATCTCAGACAGTATCTGGTTGTATCTCAGACAGTATCTGGTTGTATCTCAGACAGTATCTGGTTGTATCTCAGACAGTATCTGGTTGTATCTCAGTATCTCAGACAGTATCTGGTTGTATCTCAGTATCTCAGACAGCATCTGGTTGTATCTCAGTATCTCAGACAGCATCTGGTTGTATCTCAGACAGTATCTGGTTGTATCTCAGACAGTATCTGGTTGTATCTCAGACAGTATCTGGTTGTATCTCTCAGTATCTCAGACAGTATCTGGTTGTATCTCAGACAGTATCTGGTTGTATCTCAGACAGTATCTGGTTGTATCTCAGTATCTCAGACAGTATCTGGTTGTATCTCAGACAGTATCTGGTTGTATCTCAGTCAGTATCTGGTTGTATCTCAGACAGTATCTGGTTGTATCTCAGACAGTATCTGGTTGTATCTCAGTATCTCAGACAGTATCTGGTTGTATCTCAGTATCTCAGACAGTATCTGGTTGTATCTCAGACAGTATCTGGTTGTATCTCAGACAGTATCTGGTTGTATCTCAGACAGTATCTGGTTGTATCTCAGTATCTCAGACAGTATCTGGTTGTATCTCAGTATCTCAGACAGTATCTGGTTGTATCTCAGACAGCATCTGGTTGAATCTCAGTATCTCAGACAGTATCTGGTTGTATCTCAGTATCTCAGACAATATCTGGTTGTATCTCAGTATCTCAGACAGTATCTGGTTGTATCTCAGACAGTATCTGGTTGAATCTCAGTATCTCAGACAGTATCTGGTTGTATCTCAGTATCTCAGACAATATCTGGTTGTATCTCAGTATCTCAGACAATATCTGGTTGTATCTCAGTATCTCAGACAGTATCTGGTTGTATCTCAGACAGTATCTGGTTGTATCTCAGACAGTATCTGGTTGTATCTCAGTATCTCAGACAGTATCTGGTTGTATCTCAGACAGTATCTGGTTGTATCTCAGACAGTATCTGGTTGTATCTCAGTATCTCAGACAGTATCTGGTCGTATCTCAGACAGTATCTGGTTGTATCTCAGTATCTCAGACAGTATCTGGTCGTATCTCAGTATCTCAGACAGTATCTGGTCGTATCTCAGACAGTATCTGGTTGTATCTCAGTATCTCAGACAGTATCTGGTCGTATCTCAGACAGTATCTGGTTGTATCTCAGTCAGTATCTGGTTGTATCTCAGACAGTATCTGGTTGTATCTCAGACAGTATCTGGTTGAATCTCAGACAGTATCTGGTTGAATCTCAGACAGTATCTGGTTGTATCTCAGTATCTCAGACAGTATCTGGTCGTATCTCAGACAGTATCTGGTTGTATCTCAGTATCTCAGACAGTATCTGGTTGTATCTCAGACAGTATCTGGTTGCATCTCAGACAGTATCTGGTTGTATCTCAGACAGTATCTGGTTGTATCTCAGACAGTATCTGGTTGTATCTCAGTATCTCAGACAGTATCTGGTTGTATCTCAGTCATCATTAGCTTCCCTTCCTCTTATAATAATTTGTACAGAGATATTAAACCATCTTCTTCCCAACAGATAAATATCTGCTGTGTTGGTGTAGCAACAGCCAGCCATCCGGCCCACACACCCACACACACACACACACACACACACACACACACACACACCAAGCGTGCACACACACACACACACACACACACAAGCACACACACACACACACACACACACCAAGCGTGCACACACACACACACCAAGCGTGCACACACACACACCAAGCGTGCACACACACACCAAGCTTGCACACACACACACACACACCAAGCGCGCACACACACACACACACCAAGCGCGCACACACACACACACACACCAAGCGCGCACACACACACACACACCAAGCGCGCACACACACACCAAGCGTGCACACACACACCAAGCGTGTACACACACACACACACCAAGCGTGCACACACACACACACCAAGCGTGCACACACACACACACCAAGCGTGCACACACACCAAGCGTGCACACACACCAAGCGTGCACACACACACCAAGCTTGCACACACACACACACACACACACACACAAGTGTGCACACACACACACACACCAAGCGCGCACACACACACACCAAGCGCCCACACACACACCAAGCGTGCACACACACACAAAGCGTGTACACACACACACACACCAAGCGTGCACACACACACACACCAAGTGTGCACACACACACCAAGCATGCACACACACACCAAGCTTGCACACACACACACACACCAAGCGCACACTCACACACACATAGCGCGCACACTCACACACACATCAAGCAGCGCACACTCACACACCACACACACACCAAGCATGCACACACAAAGCACACACACACACACCAAGCATGCACACACACACACACCTCACTGTATCATGTGATGATTTAGTTATGTAATTTCTTCATTGACACCCCGTGCTGTAACCCAGCTGGCATACATTTAACATTCACTTCTGGATGCAATTATTATTGATTAACCAGCAATATTGATCCCCAAGAAATAAGTGCCAATGAGGTTACCGATGAATATGGACGATAATGACTCCCTGCATCTCAAATGGAACCCTATTCCCTGTATAGTGCACTACTATAGACCCTATTCCTATGTAGTGCACTACTATAGACCAGAGCCCTATCCCCTATATAGTGAACTACTATAGACCCTATTCCCTGTGTAGTGCACTACTATAGACCAGAGCCCTATTCCATATATAGTACACTACTATAGACCCTATTCCCTATATAGTGCACTACTATAGACCAGAGCCCTATTCCCTATATAGTACAATACTATAGGCCATATTCGCTATATAGTACACTACTATAGACCCTATATAGTGCACTACTTTAGACCCTATTCCCTATATAGTACACTACTATAGACCAGAGCCCTATTCCCTATATAGTACACTATTATAGACCAGAGCCTTATTCCCTATATGGAACACTACTATAGAACAGAGCCCTATTCCCTATATAGTACACTACTATAGACCAGAGCCCTATTCCCTATATAGTACACTACTTTAGACCAGAGCCCTATTCCCTATATTGTGCAGTACTTTAGACCAGGGCCCTATTCCCTATATAGTGCACTACTTTAGACCAGGGCCCTATTCCCTATATAGTGCACTACTTTAGACCAGAGCCCTATTCTCTATATAGTGCACTTCTTTAGACCCTATATAGTACACTACTTTATACTATAGACCCTATTCCCTATGTAGTACACTACTATAGACCAGAGCCCTATTCCCTATACAGTACACTACTATAGACCAGAGCCCTATTCACTATATAGTGCACTACTTTAGACCCTATTCCCTATATAGTACACTACTATAGACCAGAGCCCTATTCCCTATATAGTACACTACTTTAGAACAGAGCCCTATTCCCTATATAGTGCACTACTTTAGACATTATTCCCTATATTGTGCACTACTTTAGACCCTATTCCTTATATAGTACACTACTTTAGACCAGAGCCCTATTCCCTATATAGTGCACTACTTTAGACCCTATCCCCTATATAGTACACTACTATAGACCAGAGCCCTATTCCCTATATAGTACACTACTATAGACCATATTCCCTATATAGTGCACTACTATAGACCAGAGCCCTATTCCCTATATAGTGCACTACTATAGACCAGAGCCCTATCCCCTATATAGTACAGTACTATAGACCCTATTCCATATATAGTACACTACTATAGACCCTATATAGTGCACTACTTTAGACCCTATTCCCTATATAGTACACTACTATAGACCAGAGCCCTATTCCCTATATAGTACACTACTATAGACCAGAGCCTTATTCCCTATATAGTACACTACTATAGAACAGAGCCCTATTCCCTATATAGTACACTACTATAGACCAGAGCCTAATTCCCTATATAGTACACTACTATAGACCACAGCCCTATTCCCTATATAGTACACTACTTTAGACCAGAGCCCTATTCCCTATATTGTGCACTACTTTAGACCAGGGCCCTATTCCCTATATTGCGTACTACTTTAGACCAGGGCCCTATTCCCTATATAGTGCACTACTTTAGACCAGAGCCCTATTCTCTATATAGTGCACTTCTTTAGACCCTATATAGTACACTACTTTATACTATAGACACCATTCCCTATGTAGTGCACGACTACAGACCAGAGCCCTATTCCCTATTTAGTGCACTACTTTAGACCCTATTCCCTATATAGTACACTACTATAGACCAGAGCCCTATTCCCTATATAGTGCACTACTTTAGACCCTATTCCCTATATAGAACAATACTATAGAACAGAGCCCTATTCCCTATATAGTACACTACTATAGACCAGAGCCCTATTCCCTATATAGTACACTACTATAGACCACAGCCCTATTCCCTATATAGTACACTACTTTAGACCAGAGCCCTATTCCCTATATTGTGCACTACTTTAGACCAGGGCCCTATTCCCTATATAGTGCACTACTTTAGACCAGAGCCCTATTCTCTATATAGTGCACTTCTTTAGACCCTATATAGTACACTACTTTATACTATAGACACCATTCCCTATGTAGTGCACGACTACAGACCAGAGCCCTATTCCCTATTTAGTGCACTACTTTAGACCCTATTCCCTATATAGTACACTACTATAGACCAGAGCCCTATTCCCTATATAGTGCACTATTTTAGACCCTATTCCCTATATAGTGCACTACTTTAGACCCTATTCCCTATATAGTACACTACTTTAGACCAGAGCCCTATTCCCTATATAGGAAACTACTGTACACCAGAGCCCTATTCCCTATATAGTACACTACTGTAGACCAGAGCCCTATTCCCTATATAGTGCACTTCTTTAGACCCTATTCCCTATATAATACACTACTTTAGACCAGAGCCCTATTCCCTATATAGTACACTACTATAGACCAGAGCCCTATTCCCTATATAGTACACCCCCTTAGACCAGAGCCCTATTCCCTATATTGTGCACTACTTTAGACCAGGGCCCTATTCCCTATATTGCGCACTACTTTAGACCAGGGCCCTATTCCCTATATAGTGCACTACTTTAGACCAGAGCCCTATTCTCTATATAGTGCACTTCTTTAGACCCTATATAGTACACTACTTTATACTATAGACACCATTCCCTATGTAGTGCACGACTACAGACCAGAGCCCTATTCCCTATTTAGTGCACTACTTTAGACCCTATTCCCTATATAGTACACTACTATAGACCAGAGCCCTATTCCCTATATAGTGCACTACTTTAGACCCTATTCCCTATATAGAACAATACTATAGAACAGAGCCCTGTTCCCTATATAGTACACTACTATAGACCAGAGCCCTATTCCCTATATAGTACACTACTATAGACCACAGCCCTATTCCCTATATAGTACACTACTTTAGACCAGAGCCCTATTCCCTATATTGTGCACTACTTTAGAACAGGGCCCTATTCCCTATATAGTACACTACTTTAGACCAGAGCCCTATTCCCTATATTGTGCACTACTTTAGACCAGGGCCCTATTCCCTATATTGTGCACTACTTTAGACCAGGGCCCTATTCCCTATATAGTGCACTACTTTAGACCAGAGCCCTATTCTCTATATAGTGCACTTCTTTAGACCCTATATAGTACACTACTTTATACTATAGACACCATTCCCTATGTAGTGCACGACTACAGACCAGAGCCCTATTCCCTATTTAGTGCACTATTTTAGACCCTATTCCCTATATAGTACACTACTATAGACCAGAGCCCTATTCCCTATATAGTGCACTATTTTAGACCCTATTCCCTATATAGTGCACTACTTTAGACCCTATTCCCTATATAGTACACTACTTTAGACCAGAGCCCTATTCCCTATATAGTGCACTACTTTAGACCCTATTCACTATATAGTACACTACTATAGACCAGAGCCCTATATAGTGCACTACTATAGACCAGAGAGCCCTATTCCCTATATTGTGCACTACTTTAGACCAGGGCCCTATTCCCTATATAGTGCACTTCTTTAGACCCTATTCCCTATATAGTACACTACTGTAGACCAGAGCCCTATTCCCTATATAGTGCACTTCTTTAGACCCTATTCCCTATATAGTACACTACTTTAGACCAGAGCCCTATTCCCTATATAGTACAGTACTATAGACCCTATTCCATATATAGTACACTACTATAGACCCTATATAGTGCACTACTTTAGACCCTATTCCCTATATAGTACACTACTATAGACCAGAGCCCTATTCCCTATATAGTACACTACTATAGACCAGAGCCTTATTCCCTATATAGTACACTACTATAGAACAGAGCCCTATTCCCTATATAGTACACTACTATAGACCAGAGCCTAATTCCCTATATAGTACACTACTATAGACCACAGCCCTATTCCCTATATAGTACACTACTTTAGACCAGAGCCCTATTCCCTATATTGTGCACTACTTTAGACCAGGGCCCTATTCCCTATATTGCGTACTACTTTAGACCAGGGCCCTATTCCCTATATAGTGCACTACTTTAGACCAGAGCCCTATTCTCTATATAGTGCACTTCTTTAGACCCTATATAGTACACTACTTTATACTATAGACACCATTCCCTATGTAGTGCACGACTACAGACCAGAGCCCTATTCCCTATTTAGTGCACTACTTTAGACCCTATTCCCTATATAGTACACTACTATAGACCAGAGCCCTATTCCCTATATAGTGCACTACTTTAGACCCTATTCCCTATATAGAACAATACTATAGAACAGAGCCCTATTCCCTATATAGTACACTACTATAGACCAGAGCCCTATTCCCTATATAGTACACTACTATAGACCACAGCCCTATTCCCTATATAGTACACTACTTTAGACCAGAGCCCTATTCCCTATATTGTGCACTACTTTAGACCAGGGCCCTATTCCCTATATAGTACACTACTTTAGACCAGAGCCCTATTCCCTATATTGTGCACTACTTTAGACCAGGGCCCTATTCCCTATATTGTGCACTACTTTAGACCAGGGCCCTATTCCCTATATAGTGCACTACTTTAGACCAGAGCCCTATTCTCTATATAGTGCACTTCTTTAGACCCTATATAGTACACTACTTTATACTATAGACACCATTCCCTATGTAGTGCACGACCAGACGACTACAGACCAGAGCCCTATTCCCTATTTAGTGCACTACTTTAGACCCTATTCCCTATATAGTACACTACTATAGACCAGAGCCCTATTCCCTATATAGTGCACTATTTTAGACCCTATTCCCTATATAGTGCACTACTTTAGACCCTATTCCCTATATAGTACACTACTTTAGACCAGAGCCCTATTCCCTATATAGGAAACTACTGTACACCAGAGCCCTATTCCCTATATAGTACACTACTGTAGACCAGAGCCCTATTCCCTATATAGTGCACTTCTTTAGACCCTATTCCCTATATAATACACTACTTTAGACCAGAGCCCTATTCCCTATATAGTACACTACTATAGACCAGAGCCCTATTCCCTATATAGTACACCCCCTTAGACCAGAGCCCTATTCCCTATATTGTGCACTACTTTAGACCAGGGCCCTATTCCCTATATTGCGCACTACTTTAGACCAGGGCCCTATTCCCTATATAGTGCACTACTTTAGACCAGAGCCCTATTCTCTATATAGTGCACTTCTTTAGACCCTATATAGTACACTACTTTATACTATAGACACCATTCCCTATGTAGTGCACGACTACAGACCAGAGCCCTATTCCCTATTTAGTGCACTACTTTAGACCCTATTCCCTATATAGTACACTACTATAGACCAGAGCCCTATTCCCTATATAGTGCACTACTTTAGACCCTATTCCCTATATAGAACAATACTATAGAACAGAGCCCTGTTCCCTATATAGTACACTACTATAGACCAGAGCCCTATTCCCTATATAGTACACTACTATAGACCACAGCCCTATTCCCTATATAGTACACTACTTTAGACCAGAGCCCTATTCCCTATATTGTGCACTACTTTAGAACAGGGCCCTATTCCCTATATAGTACACTACTTTAGACCAGAGCCCTATTCCCTATATTGTGCACTACTTTAGACCAGGGCCCTATTCCCTATATTGTGCACTACTTTAGACCAGGGCCCTATTCCCTATATAGTGCACTACTTTAGACCAGAGCCCTATTCTCTATATAGTGCACTTCTTTAGACCCTATATAGTACACTACTTTATACTATAGACACCATTCCCTATGTAGTGCACGACTACAGACCAGAGCCCTATTCCCTATTTAGTGCACTACTTTAGACCCTATTCCCTATATAGTACACTACTATAGACCAGAGCCCTATTCCCTATATAGTGCACTATTTTAGACCCTATTCCCTATATAGTGCACTACTTTAGACCCTATTCCCTATATAGTACACTACTTTAGACCAGAGCCCTATTCCCTATATAGTGCACTACTTTAGACCCTATTCACTATATAGTACACTACTATAGACCAGAGCCCTATATAGTGCACTACTATAGACCAGAGAGCCCTATTCCCTATATTGTGCACTACTTTAGACCAGGGCCCTATTCCCTATATAGTGCACTTCTTTAGACCCTATTCCCTATATAGTACACTACTGTAGACCAGAGCCCTATTCCCTATATAGTGCACTTCTTTAGACCCTATTCCCTATATAGTACACTACTTTAGACCAGAGCCCTATTCCCTATATAGGAAACTACTGTACACCAGAGCCCTATTCCCTATATAGTACACTACTGTAGACCAGAGCCCTATTCCCTATATAGTGCACTTCTTTAGACCCTATTCCCTATATAGTACACTACTTTAGACCAGAGCCCTATTCCCTATATAGTACACTACTATAGACCAGAGCCCTATTCCCTATATAGTACACCCCCTTAGACCAGAGCCCTATTCCCTATATAGTACAATCCTTTAGACCAGAGCCCTATTCCCTATATAGTACACTACTATATACCAAAGCCCTAATTCGCCAATATAGTACACTCCTTTAGACCAGAGCCATATTCCCTATATAGTACACTCCTTTAGACCAGAGCCCTATTCCCTATATAGTACACTACTATAGACCAGAGAGAGCCCTTGTTACGGATCCCTTTTGGCCCGACAGTCTAGGGGGGGGGGATGGTATTGAGACCCGTAACATAACTCATGCAAATTATAATAGTGACAAAGCAAAAGTGTGAACGAAATCACCAGGACAACTGAAATCTACTGTCAAACTCAAGGTTTATTTGAAAACACACGGTAATGGGGGGAGCAGGAAAAGGGGCTGAGCTGGACCCAAGGAAAGAAAAAAATAAGTATTCAAAAACGCCCCTAAGCTAGACGAGCCTACTTTAACAACAGCTAACTAACTAACCAAAAATACAGTGGGTGGTCCGCCCAGTTCTAACTAGTGTATTTAACAAAGTCTACCTAAGGGTAGTGTATGCCCATGGGCGACTTGTCTTGGTTTCCCCCTTTTCCACCAGCAATCAAACACAAACACCATAACCAAAACAATACTCACAGGTGAGGACAAAGTGCTATGGAGGTGCTCAAACAAAAGAGAGGTTAAGACACAAAGCGAGAGTGAAACACAGAGACCTACAGACATGGCATTTACAGAGAGATTGAGCTGAGCTGAGCTGAGCTGAGCTCTAGAACAAACAAATGATGGGGTTTTTAAACCATGGGGAAAGAACTGTGATAGGTTTAGGAAATATGAGGAGGTGTGTCTTCTGATTGATGATTGATTGTTGACTGATTGGGGAGTGATGATTTTCACCTGTGAGGGGAGAAGGAGAGAAAAGAAACACACACACAGGATACACACACACACACACAGGATAACTGTATCCGTAACAGTACTATGAAGTATTGTTGAGCTGTCATAGAGTCTCTAGGTACTATGAAGTATTGTTGACCTGTCATAGAGTCTGCAGACACTATGAAGTATTGTTGACCTGTCATAGAGTCTCTAGGTACTATGAAGTATTGTTGACCTGTCATAGTCTCTAGGTACTATGAAGTATTGTTGACCTGTCATAGAGTCTCTAGGTACTATGAAGTATTGTTGACCTGTCATAGAGTCTCTAGGTACTATGAAGTATTGTTGACCTGTCATAGAGTCTCTAGGTACTATGAAGTATTGTTGACCTGTCATAGAGTCTCTAGGTACTATGAAGTATTGTTGACATGTCATAGAGTCTCTAGGTACTATGAAGTATTGTTGACCTGTCATAGAGTCTCTAGGTACTATGAAGTATTGTTGACCTGTCATAGAGTCTCTAGGTACTATGAAGTATTGTTGACATGTCATAGAGTCTCTAGGTACTATGAAGTATTGTTGACCTGTCATAGAGTCTCTAGGTACTATGAAGTATTGTTGACCTGTCATAGAGTCTCTAGGTACTATGAAGTATTGTTGACCTGTCATAGAGTCTCTAGGTACTATGAAGTATTGTTGACCTGTCATAGAGTCTCTAGGTACTATGAAGTATTGTTGACATGTCATAGAGTCTCTAGGTACTATGAAGTATTGTTGACCTGTCATAGAGTCTCTAGGTACTATGAAGTATTGTTGACATGTCATAGAGTCTGCAGATACTATGAAGTATTGTTGACCTGTCATAGAGTCTCTAGGTACTATGAAGTATTGTTGACCTGTCATAGAGTCTCTAGGTACTATGAAGTATTGTTGACCTGTCATAGAGTCTCTAGGTACTATGAAGTATTGTTGACATGTAACTGTTCTGCCTGCGGCTAGGGAACCCTGGACGTGCTACCTTGTCCCTGTCCTCCTTTTTAGACTCTCTCTCTCCATCTCAACCTTTGAATGCTCGGCTATGAAAAGCCAACTGACGTTTACTCCTGAGGTACTGACCTGTTGCACCCACTACAACCTCTGGGATTATTATTTGACCCCGCTGGTCATCTATGAACGTTTGAACATCTTGAAGAACAATCTGGCCCTAAATGTCCATGTTCTGTTATAATCTCCACGCGGCACAGCCAGAAGAGGACTGGCCACCCCACATAGCCTGGTTCCTCTCTCAGTTTCTTCCTAGGTTTTTTGCCTTTCTAGGGAGTTTTTCCTAACCACCGTGCTTCTACACCTGCATTGCTTGCTGTTTGGGGTTTTAGAATGGGTTTCTGTACAGCACTTTGAGATCAGCTGATGTAAGAAGGGCTTTATAAATACATTTGATTTATTGATTGACCTGTCATGTGGTCTGCAAATACTGTGAAGTGCTTGTTGACTCCTTGATGCGGACAACATAAAGTACCATCTTGTTGACTCCTTGATACGGACAACATAAAGAACCATCTTGTTGACTCCTTGATGCGGACAACATAAAGTACCATCTTGTTGACTCCTTGATACGGACAACATAAAGAACCATCTTGTTGACTCCTTGATACTCACAACATAAAGAACCATCTTGTTGACTCCTTGATACGGACAACATAAAGAACCATGTTGTTGACTCCTTGATACGGACAACATAAAGAACCATCTTGTTGACTCCTTGATACTCACAACATAAAGAACCATCTTGTTGACTCCTTGATACGGACAACATAAAGAACCATCTTGTTGACTCCTTGATACGGACAACATAAAGAACCATCTTGTTGACTCCTTGATACGGACAACATAAAGAACCATCTTGTTGACTCCTTGATACGGACAACATAAAGAACCATCTTGTTGACTCCTTGATACGGACAACATAAAGAACCATCTTGTTGGCTCCTTGATACGGACAACATAAAGAACCATGTTGTTGACTCCTTGATACGGACAACATAAAGAACCATCTTGTTGGCTCCTTGATACTCACAACATGTAGAACCATGTTGTTGACTCCTTGATGCGGACAACATAAAGAACCATCTGGGTCCTGTGTGGCTCAGTCGGTAGAGCATGGCGCTTGGCGCTTGCAACGCCAAGCGTCGTAGGTTCATTCCCGCTGGGACCACCCATATGTAAAAGTAGTGGCCCCATTGTAAGTCGCTTTGGACAAAAGCGTCTGCTAAATGGGATATATATATATATATATATCTTGTTGACTCCTTGTAACGGACAACATAAAGAACCATCTTGTTGACTCCTTGATACGGACAACATGTAGAACCATCTTGTTGACTCCTTGATACGGACAACATAAAGAACCATCTTGTTGACTCCTTGATACGGACAACATGTAGAACCATCTTGTTGACTCCTTGATACGGATAACATAAAGAACCATCTTGTTGACTCCTTGATACGGACAACATAAAGAACCATCTTGTTAGCTCCTTGATACGGACAACATAAAGAACCATCTTGTTGACTCCTTGATACGGACAACATAAAGAGCCATCTTGTTGACTCCTTGATACGGACAACATAAAGAACCATCTTGTTGGCTCCTTGATACGGACAACATAAAGAACCATCTTGTTAGCTCCTTGATACGGACAACATAAAGAACCATCTTGTTAGCTCCTTGATACGGACAACATAAAGAACCATCTTGTTGACTCCTTGATACGGACAACATGTAGAACCATCTTGTTGGCTCCTTGATACGGACAACATAAAGAACCATCTTGTTGGCTCCTTGATACGGACAACATGTAGAACCATCTTGTTGGCTCCTTGATACGGACAACATAAAGAACCATCTTGTTGACTCCTTGATACGGACAACATAAAGAACCATCTTGTTGACTCCTTGATACTCACAACATGTAGAACCATGTTGTTGACTCCTTGATACGGACAACATAATGAACCATGTTGTTGACTCCTTGATACTCACAACATGTAGAACCATGTTGTTGACTCCTTGATGCGGACAACATAAAGAACCATCTTGTTGACTCCTTGATACGGACAACATAAAGAACCATCTTGTTGACTCCTTGATAAGGACAACATAAAGAACCATGTTGTTGACTCCTTGATACGAACAACATAAAGAACCATCTTGTTGACTCCTTGATACGGACAACATAAAGAACCATCTTGTTGACTCCTTGATACTCACAACATAAAGAACCAACTTGTTGACTCCTTGATACTCACAACATAAAGAACCATCTTGTTGACTCCTTGATACGGACAACATAAAGAACCATCTTGTTGACTTCTTGATGCGGACAACATAAAGAACCATCTTGTTGACTCCTTGATACTCACAACATGTAGAACCATGTTGTTGACTCCTTGATGCGGACAACATAAAGAACCATCTTGTTGACTCCTTGTAACGGACAACATAAAGAACCATCTTGTTGACTCCTTGATACGGACAACATAAAGAACCATCTTGTTGACTCCTTGATGCGGACAACATAAAGAACCATCTTGTTGACTCCTTGATACTCACAACATGTAGAACCATGTTGTTGACTCCTTGATGCGTACAACATAAAGAACCATCTTGTTGACTCCTTGATCCGGACAACATAAAGAGCCATCTTGTTGACTCCTTGATACGGACAACATAAAGAACCATCTTGTTGACTCCTTGATACGGACAACATAAAGAACCATCTTGTTGGCTCCTTGATACGGACAACATAAAGAACCATCTTGTTGGCTCCTTGATACGGACAACATAAAGAACCATGTTGTTGACTCCTTGATACTCACAACATAAAGAACCATCTTGTTGACTCCTTGATACGGACAACATAAAGAACCATCTTGTTGACTCCTTGATACGGACAACATAAAGAACCATCTTGTTGACTCCTTGATACGGACAACATAAAGAACCATCTTGTTGACTCCTTGATACGGACAACATAAAGAACCATCTTGTTGGCTCCTTGATACGGACAACATAAAGAACCATGTTGTTGACTCCTTGATAAGGACAACATAAAGAACCATCTTGTTGGCTCCTTGATACTCACAACATGTAGAACCATGTTGTTGACTCCTTGATGCGGACAACATAAAGAACCATCTGGGTCCTGTGTGGCTCAGTCGGTAGAGCATGGCGCTGGCGCTTGCAACGCCAAGCGTCGTAGGTTCGATTCCCCGCTGGGACCACCCATATGTAAAAGTAGTGGCCCCAGCCGACTTGTAAGTCGCTTTGGACAAAAAGCGTCTGCTAAATGGGATATATATATATATATATATCTTGTTGACTCCTTGTAACGGACAACATAAAGAACCATCTTGTTGACTCCTTGATACGGACAACATGTAGAACCATGTTGTTGACTCCTTGATACGGACAACATAATGAACCATGTTGTTGACTCCTTGATACGGACAACATAAAGAACCATCTTGTTGACTCCTTGATACGGACAACATAAAGAACCATGTTGTTGACTCCTTGATACGGACAACATAAAGAACCATCTTGTTGACTCCTTGATGCGGACAACATAAAGAACCATCTTGTTAGCTCCTTGATACGGACAACATAAAGAACCATGTTGTTGACTCCTTGATACGGACAACATAATGAACCATGTTGTTGACTCCTTGATACTCACAACATGTAGAACCATGTTGTTGACTCCTTGATGCGGACAACATAAAGAACCATCTGGGTCCTGTGTGGCTCAGTCGGTAGAGCATGGCGCTTGGCGCTTGCAACGCCAAGCGTCGTAGGTTCGATTCCCGCTGGGACCACCCATATGTAAAAGTAGTGGCCCCAGCCGACTTGTAAGTCGCTTTGGACAAAAGCGTCTGCTAAATGGGATATATATATATATATATATCTTGTTGACTCCTTGTAACGGACAACATAAAGAACCATCTTGTTGACTCCTTGATACGGACAACATGTAGAACCATCTTGTTGACTCCTTGATACGGACAACATAAAGAACCATCTTGTTGACTCCTTGATACGGACAACATGTAGAACCATCTTGTTGACTCCTTGATACGGATAACATAAAGAACCATCTTGTTGACTCCTTGATACGGACAACATAAAGAACCATCTTGTTAGCTCCTTGATACGGACAACATAAAGAACCATCTTGTTGACTCCTTGATACGGACAACATAAAGAGCCATCTTGTTGACTCCTTGATACGGACAACATAAAGAACCATCTTGTTGGCTCCTTGATACGGACAACATAAAGAACCATCTTGTTAGCTCCTTGATACGGACAACATAAAGAACCATCTTGTTAGCTCCTTGATACGGACAACATAAAGAACCATCTTGTTGACTCCTTGATCTGGACAACATGTAGAACCATCTTGTTGGCTCCTTGATACGGACAACATAAAGAACCATCTTGTTGGCTCCTTGATACGGACAACATGTAGAACCATCTTGTTGGCTCCTTGATACGGACAACATAAAGAACCATCTTGTTGACTCCTTGATACGGACAACATAAAGAACCATCTTGTTGACTCCTTGATACGGACAACATGTAGAACCATGTTGTTGACTCCTTGATGCGGACAACATAAAGAACCATCTTGTTGACTCCTTGATACTCACAACATGTAGAACCATGTTGTTGACTCCTTGATGCGGACAACATAAAGAACCATCTTGTTGACTCCTTGATACGGACAACATAAAGAACCATGTTGTTGACTCCTTGATACGGACAACATAAAGAACCATCTTGTTGACTCCTTGATACGAACAACATAAAGAACCATCTTGTTGACTCCTTGATACGGACAACATAAAGAACCATCTTGTTGACTCCTTGATACTCACAACATAAAGAACCAACTTGTTGACTCCTTGATACTCACAACATAAAGAACCATCTTGTTGACTCCTTGATACGGACAACATAAAGAACCATCTTGTTGACTTCTTGATGCGGACAACATAAAGAACCATCTTGTTGACTCCTTGATACTCACAACATGTAGAACCATGTTGTTGACTCCTTCATGCGGACAACATAAAGAACCATCTTGTTGACTCCTTGTAACGGACAACATAAAGAACCATCTTGTTGACTCCTTGATACGGACAACATGAAGAACCATCTTGTTGACTCCTTGATGCGGACAACATAAAGAACCATCTTGTTGACTCCTTGATACTCACAACATGTAGAACCATGTTGTTGACTCCTTGATGCGTACAACATAAAGAACCATCTTGTTGACTCCTTGATGCGGACAACATAAAGAGCCATCTTGTTGACTCCTTGATACGGACAACATAAAGAACCATCTTGTTGACTCCTTGATACGGACAACATAAAGAACCATCTTGTTGGCTCCTTGATACGGACAACATAAAGAACCATCTTGTTGGCTCCTTGATACGGACAACATAAAGAACCATGTTGTTGACTCCTTGATAAGGACAACATAAAGAACCATGTTGTTGGCTCCTTGATACGGACAACATAAAGAACCATCTTGTTGACTCCTTGATACGGACAACATAAAGAACCATCTTGTTGACTCCTTGATACGGACAACATAAAGAACCATCTTGTTGACTCCTTGATACGGACAACATAAAGAACCATCTTGTTGACTCCTTGATACGGACAACATAAAGAACCATCTTGTTGACTCCTTGATATGGACAACATAAAGAACCATCTTGTTGACTAGTTGATACTGACAACATAAAGAACCGTGTTGTTGACTCCTTGATACGGACAACATAAAGAACCATCTTGTTGACTCCTTGATACGGACAACATGTAGAACCATCTTGTTGACTCCTTGATACGGATAACATAAAGAACCATCTTGTTGACTCCTTGATACGG
This sequence comes from Oncorhynchus masou masou, assembly GCF_036934945.1. Taxonomy (NCBI): domain Eukaryota; kingdom Metazoa; phylum Chordata; class Actinopteri; order Salmoniformes; family Salmonidae; genus Oncorhynchus; species Oncorhynchus masou. The sequence continues at coordinate 26,708 of NW_027014402.1, read as the reverse complement.
ACAACATAAAGAACCATCTTGTTAGCTCCTTGATACGGACAACATAAAGAACCATCTTGTTGACTCCTTGATACGGACAACATAAAGAGCCATCTTGTTGACTCCTTGATACGGACAACATAAAGAACCATCTTGTTGGCTCCTTGATACGGACAACATAAAGAACCATCTTGTTAGCTCCTTGATACGGACAACATAAAGAACCATCTTGTTAGCTCCTTGATACGGACAACATAAAGAACCATCTTGTTGACTCCTTGATACGGACAACATGTAGAACCATCTTGTTGGCTCCTTGATACGGACAACATAAAGAACCATCTTGTTGGCTCCTTGATACGGACAACATGTAGAACCATGTTGTTGACTCCTTGATGCGGACAACATAAAGAACCATCTTGTTGATTCCTTGATACTCACAACATGTAGAACCATCTTGTTGACTCCTTGATACTCACAACATGTAGAACCATGTTGTTGACTCCTTGATGCGGACAACATAAAGAACCATCTTGTTGACTCCTTGATACTCACAACATGTAGAACCATCTTGTTGACTCCTTGATGCGGACAACATAAAGAACCATCTTGTTGACTCCTTGATACGGACAACATAAAGAACCATCTTGTTGACTCCTTGATACGGACAACATAAAGAACCATCTTGTTGACTCCTTGATACGAACAACATAAAGAACCATCTTGTTGACTCCTTGATACGGACAACATAAAGAACCATCTTGTTGACTCCTTGATACTCACAACATAAAGAACCAACTTGTTGACTCCTTGATACTCACAACATAAAGAACCATCTTGTTGACTCCTTGATACGGACAACATAAAGAACCATCTTGTTGACTTCTTGATGCGGACAACATAAAGAACCATCTTGTTGACTCCTTGATACTCACAACATGTAGAACCATGTTGTTGACTCCTTGATGCGGACAACATAAAGAACCATCTTGTTGACTCCTTGTAACGGACAACATAAAGAACCATCTTGTTGACTCCTTGATACGGACAACATAAAGAACCATCTTGTTGACTCCTTGATGCGGACAACATAAAGAACCATCTTGTTGACTCCTTGATACTCACAACATGTAGAACCATGTTGTTGACTCCTTGATGCGTACAACATAAAGAACCATCTTGTTGACTCCTTGATGCGGACAACATAAAGAGCCATCTTGTTGACTCCTTGATACGGACAACATAAAGAACCATCTTGTTGACTCCTTGATACGGACAACATAAAGAACCATCTTGTTGGCTCCTTGATACGGACAACATAAAGAACCATCTTGTTGGCTCCTTGATACGGACAACATAAAGAACCATGTTGTTGACTCCTTGATAAGGACAACATAAAGAACCATGTTGTTGGCTCCTTGATACGGACAACATAAAGAACCATCTTGTTGACTCCTTGATACGGACAACATAAAGAACCATCTTGTTGACTCCTTGATACGGACAACATAAAGAACCATCTTGTTGACTCCTTGATACGGACAACATAAAGAACCATCTTGTTGACTCCTTGATACGGACAACATAAAGAACCATCTTGTTGACTCCTTGATATGGACAACATAAAGAACCATCTTGTTGACTAGTTGATACTGACAACATAAAGAACCGTGTTGTTGACTCCTTGATCGGACAACATAAAGAACCATCTTGTTGACACCTTGATACGGACAACATAAAGAACCATGTTGTTGACTCCTTGATACGGACAACATAAAGAACCATCATGTTGACTCCTTGATACGGACAACATAAAGAACCATCTTGTTGACTCCTTGTAACGGACAACATAAAGAACCATCTTGTTGACTCCTTGATACGGACAACATAAAGAACCATCTTGTTGACTCCTTGATACGGACAACATAAAGAACCATCTTGTTGACTCCTTGATACGGACAACATAAAGAACCATCTTGTTGACTCCTTGATACGGACAACATAATGAACCATGTTGTTGACTCCTTGATACGGACAACATAAAGAACCATCTTGTTGACTCCTTGATACGGACAACAAAATGAACTGAATGTGTACAGTATTAACTACATATATTAGAATAATGTTAAGATATTTCTTTCTTTTAAAAACTGAATTAAAAAAGGTAAAGAAACATGGTCATTCTGTTGGTGTTTCTGGGTAGACATCTTGTTTTAGACACATCCAGAGAAACATGGTCATTCTGTTGGTGTTTCCGGGTAGACATCTTGTTTTAGACACATCCAGAGAAACATGGCCGTTCTGTTGGTGTTTCTGGGTAGACATCTTGTTTTAGACACATCCAGAGAAACATGGTCATTCTGTTGGTGTTTCCGGGTAGACATCTTGTTTTAGACACATCCAGAGAAACATGGCCGTTCTGTTGGTGTTTCCGGGTAGACATCTTGTTTTAGACACATCCAGAGAAACATGGCCGTTCTGTTGGTGTTTCCGGGTAGACATCTTGTTTTAGACACATCCAGGGAAACATGGCCGTTCTGTTAGTGTTTCCGGGTAGACATCTTGTTTTAGACACATCCAGAGAAACATGGCCGTTCTGTTGGTGTTTCCGGGTAGACATCTTGTTTTAGACACATCCAGAGAAACATGGCCGTTCTGTTGGTGTTTCCGGGTAGACATCTTGTTTTAGACACATCCAGAGAAACATGGCCGTTCTGTTGGTGTTTCCGGGTAGACATCTTGTTTTAGACACATCCAGAGAAACATGGCCGTTCTGTTGGTGTTTCCGGGTAGACATCTTGTTTTAGACACATCCAGAGAAACAAGGCCGTTCTGTTGGTGTTTCCGGGTAGACATCTTGTTTTAGACACACCCAGAGAAACATGGCCGTTCTGTTGGTGTTTCCGGGTAGACATCTTGTTTTAGACACATCCAGAGAAACATGGCCGTTCTGTTGGTGTTTCCGGGTAGACATCTTGTTTTAGACACATCCAGAGAAACATGGCCATTCTGTTGGTGTTTCTGGGTAGACATCTTGTTTTAGACACATCCATTGAGAGCCAAAGTAATGGAATTCAGTTCAGGGGGTCTGTCTGGCGTATTCTGATCACTAGAAGATTGCACTATTGACCAAATGTCAGACGTGGAGCGATGCGATGATTGAATAAAATCGTGTACGTAATCAAACCTGATAACTCTGCCGAGGCTGACTGCTGTTGCCTTCCAAAAACACCATGGGAAATGCTGAAAATCATTATCCTCCCACACACACAAGCGGATATACACACGCACACGCACACACACACACACACACACACACACACACACACACACACACACTGGGCCTTTATCTCTCAACAACCAAACTCCTTTATCTCTCTAGTGGAGACACAACCAAACTCCTTTATCTCTCAACAACCAAACTCCTTTATCTCCCTAGTGGAGACACAACCAAACTCCTTTATCTCTCAACAACCAAACCCCTTTATCTCTCTAGTGGAGACACAACCAAACTCCTTTATCTCTCCAGTGGAGACACAACCAAACTCCTTCATCTCTCAACAACCAAACCACTTTATCTCTTTAGTGGAGACACAACCAAATGCCTTTATCTCTCTAGTGGAGACACAACCAAACCCCTTTATCTCTCTAGTGGAGACACAACCAAACTCATTTATCTCTCTAGTGGAGACACAACCAAACTCCTTCATCTCTCAACAACCAAACCCCTTTATCTCTCTAGTGGAGACACAACCAAACTCCTTTATCTCTCTAGTGGAGACACAACCAAACCCCTTTATCTCTCTAGTGGAGACACAACCAAACGCCTTTATCTCTCTAGTGGAGACACAACCAAACTCCTTTATCTCTCTAGTGGAGACACAACCAAACCCCTTTATCTCTCTAGTGGAGACACAACCAAACTCCTTTATCTCTCCAGTGGAGACACAACCAAACTCCTTCAACTCTTAACAACCAAACCCCTTTATCTCTGTAGTGGAGACACAACCAAACGCCTTTATCTCTCTAGTGGAGACACAACCAAACTCATTTATCTCTCTAGTGGAGACACAACCAAACTCATTTATCTCTCTAGTGGAGACACAACCAAACTCCTTCATCTCTCAACAACCATACCCCTTTATCTCTTTAGTGGAGACACAACCAAACCCCTTTATCTCTCTAGTGGAGACACAACCAAACTCATTTATCTCTCTAGTGGAGACACAACCAAACTCATTTATCTCTCTAGTGGAGACACAACCAAACTCATTTATCTCTCTAGTGGAGACACAACCAAACTCCTTCATCGAACACTATTTGTTTTTCTCATGAAATGCAGGATTAATTTCCTCCCTCTTCTTCCTTTCCCTCTCCCTCCACTCCCACCACGCCACCCTCCCCCTAGTTGGTCAATGAAAGGTGTTTGGCCCCCTTTTGTCAATAAGACTGGATCTGTGTCCCAAATGGCACCCTAATTCCCTATTGTACAGTAGTGCACTGCTACAGTCCCGTGGGCCCTGGCCAAAGGAAGGCGAAACCAGATGATGAATCTGAAGCAGAGATCAATTTAGGACCCCAGAATATTTAAATCAGGACTGGACAGTGATTGGATATAGGGGAGGGGGGTGACCCCTCAAGGAGCACAACCCTGGGAAATAACTCACACACCTGGGGGCCGTCCGCAGCTCCGAGGAGTATGGGTAATGGCGGTTTGAAGGGAAACCCTTTAAGGGCTCGTCTACATTATAGAAGTGCTCTACCCGGCATAGTGACGCTGTCTTCAACACAGTATGGTTTATAGTGTAACGTGCGTTGTTTGAAGGAGACCAAGGCGCAGCATAATTTTTGCGTCATCGTATTTATTTAAATGAGAACCAGCAACAAAATAACAAAGTGAAACCAAAACAAACGTACCGTTCCGTAGGCTCCAAGAGCTGTAAGAGCTGTCCCGTAGGCTCCAAGAGCTGTAAGAGCTGTCCCGTAGGCACCAAGAACTGTAAGAGCTGTCCTGTAGGCTCCAAGAGCTGTAAGATCTGTCCCGTAGGCTCCAAGAGCTGTAAGAGCTGTCCCATAGGCTCCAAGAGCTGTAAGAGCTGTCCCATAGGCTCCAAGAGCTGTACAAAAACAAGATCCCACAACATAGGTGGGAAAAAAGGCTACCTAAGTATGATTCCCGATCAGAGACAACGATAGACAGCTGCCTCTGATTGGGATCCACACTCGGCCAAACACAAAGAAATACAAAACATAGAACGCCCACCCTACATCACAGCCTGACCTCAACAAAAAGAGAAATAAAATGTCTCTCTAAGGTCAGGGCATGACATAATGACTCAGCCCACCTAAAAGAGATGGGGGCTGGTCCATAAAGGAGATGGGGGGAGGCTGGTACATAAAGGAGATGGGGGCTAGTCCATAAAGGAGATGGGGGCTTGTGGAGATGGGTTGCTGGTCCATAAAGGAGATGGGGGGGCTGGTGGAGATGGGAGGGGGATGGTCCATAAAGGAGATGGGGGGGCTGGTACATAAAGGAGATGGGGGCTGGTACATAAAGGAGATGGGGGCTGGTCCATAAAGGAGATGGGGGGCTGGTACATAAAGGAGATGGGGGCTGGTCCATAAAGGAGATGGGGGCTGGTACATAAAGGAGATGGGGGGCTGGTGGAGATGGGGGTGGTACATAAAGGAGATGGGGGGCTGGTACATAAAGGAGATGGGGGCTGGTCCATAAAGGAGATGGGGGGCTGGTACATAAAGGAGGTGGGGGGCTGGTCCATAAAGGAGATGGGGGCTGGTCCATAAAGGAGATGGGGGCTGGTCCATAAAGGAGATGGGGGGCTGGTCCATAAAGGAGATGGGGGGCTGGTCCATAAAGGAGATGGGGGCTGGTCCATAAAGGAGATGGGGAGGCTGGTCCATAAAGGAGATGGGGGGCTGGTACATAAAGGAGATGGGGGGGCTGGTGGAGATGGGGGGGGGGGGTGGTACATAAAGGAGATGGGGGCTGGTACATAAAGGAGATGGGGGCTGGTACATAAAGGAGATGGGGGCTGGTACATAAAGGAGATGGGGGCTGGTCCATAAAGGAGATGGGGGGCTGGCCCATAAAGGAGATGGGGGCTGGTACATAAAGGAGATGGGGGGCTGGTCCATAAAGGAGGTGGAGGGCTGGTCCATAAAGGAGATGGGGGCTGGTCCATAAAGGAGATGGGGGGCTGGTACATAAAGGAGATGGGGGCTGGTCCATAAAGGAGGTGGAGGGCTGGTCCATAAAGGAGATGGGGAGGCTGGTCCATAAAGGAGATGGGGGCTGGTCCATAAAGGAGATGGGGGGCTGGTACATAAAGGAGATGGGGGCTGGTACATAAAGGAGATGGGGGCTGGTCCATAAAGTAGATGGGGGGGCTGGTCCATAAAGGAGATGGGGGCTGGTCCATAAAGGAGGTGGGGGGCTGGTCCATAAAGTAGATGGGGGGCTGGTCCATAAAGGAGGTGGAGGGCTGGTCCATAAAGGAGATGGGGGCTGGTCCATAAAGGAGATGGGGGGATGGTCCATAAAGGAGATGGGGGGATGGTACATAAAGGAGATGGGGGGCTGGTACATAAAGTAGATGGGGGGCTGGTCCATAAAGGAGATGGGGGGCTGGTCCATAAAGGAGATGGGGGCTGGTCCATAAAGTAGATGGGGGGCTGGTGGAGATGGGGGGTGGTATATAAAGGAGATGGGGGGCTGGTCCATAAAGGAGATGGGGGCTGGTCCATAAAGGAGATGGGGGGATGGTACATAAAGGAGATGGGGGCTGGTCCATAAAGGAGATGGGGGATGGTACATAAAGGAGATGGGGGCTGGTACATAAAGGAGATAGGGGGCTGGTACATAAAGGAGGTGGAGGGCTGGTCCATAAAGTAGATGGGGGCTGGTCCATAAAGGAGATGGGGGCTGGTACATAAAGGAGATGGGGGCTGGTACATAAAGGAGGTGGAGGGCTGGTCCATAAAGGAGATGGGGGGATGGTACATAAAGGAGATGGGGGATGGTACATAAAGGAGATGGGGGGCTGGTCCATAAAGGAGATGGGGGGGCTGGTACATAAAGGAGATGGGGGGCTGGTACATAAAGGAGGTGGAGGGCTGGTCCATAAAGGAGATGGGGGATGGTACATAAAGGAGATGGGGGGATGGTCCATAAAGGAGGTGGAGGGCCCCCCCCAATAAAATAATAATAATAAAAAAGATAAAGGTGTGTCACTCCAACAACGGTGTTTCACTCCAACAACGGTGTGTCACTCCAACAACGGTGTGTCACTCCAACAACGGTGTGTCACTCCATCAACGGTGTTTCAACGGTGTGCACGTGATATATAAAATGTCATTAATAACCTACACAGCAGTCTATTACAAATGTTATCCCATAGCTGTTGCAAACCTGCCAGCTGTCCTCGTTTCTTCCCCGAAAACCTATTTCCTCCCCACTTTGATCGGAGTGGAGCACGGGGGGGTGAGCGGCTCCCAGACAAGCTGACAGAGAATTGAGAGACCGAGGTGGATGACGTAACAAAAATAATGACAGGAAGAGGAGGAAGATTACAGACCCAATGTGTTGGGAAGCCTTGGATCTCTCTGACTTTATCCTCTGTGAATCCTCTTCTCTTTTACACAGAGAGGGCGACAGAGAGAGAGAGATGTCTACTAAAGTTGTTCCATCTGTCTATATTACCGCCCCGGTTGAATGTGAACTGATGTGAAGTGCCTCTAGATCATCTTTAGTTTGTTGAACTCAGTCAGATTTTAACTGAGGTTGTCAAAAACCTGGAGCTTCCCATGTCTTCTTTCGTTCCCAGTGCTGCATGTCTTTGGTAGAGAAGTGCCATAAGGTACGATTTTCAATATTTTTGTTCTCTTTTGTCACCACCAACGCCACACAGCCTATCTTTGGTGTAGCTGTTCAGCTACCCAGGCATCATCATCAGACCACCCGGGAGCAATATGATATAGGCCGCCGTAATGTAGTCGACAGTGTCCGTCTACGGGCCAACCTGCCTGCCTGCAATTTAACACTGCTTATCCAGATGGGAAATCATTCCCAAACACTGTTGTCCTTTTCATAACAGCGCTGGTCAGGAGCTTATAGCTTTCTCTGTGTTTATCCCACTGCAAGCTTCCTCGCTGTCCCCCGGCCTCGCGAGCCGCAAATCACTTTTCAAAGCGGTCAAAGAGAGCCACTAAATGATGTCTTTGACTCAGTGAAAAGCCACGGTCCATCCCAGCCTCCCCGTCTGGTGAGGAAGCTTACCAATAAATGATGTCTTTGACTCAGTGAGAAGCCACGGTCCATCCCAGCCTCCCCGTCTGGTGAGGAAGCTTACCAATAAATGATGTCTTTGACTCAGTGAGAAGCCACGGTCCATCCCAGCCTCCCCGTCTGGTGAGGAAGCTTACCAATAAATGATGTCTTTGACTCAGTGAGAAGCCACGGTCCATCCCAGCCTCCCCGTCTGGTGAGGAAGCTTACCAATAAATGATGTCTTTGACTCAGTGAGAAGCCACGGTCCATCCCAGCCTCCCCGTCTGGTGAGGAAGCTTTCGAAAAAGAATTCACTGTCATCAATATCACCTCCCCTCCTTCCTCCGCAGATGATAAAAGAGAGAAACACAAGTCTGCTGTTGGGAAATAACGGGCCAAGAGGTTCGACTGCTACACAAGAATAAATACAAGGCCCTGCCAGAGGCAGCACAGTCCCTGAAACTACAGTACAATAGGAGGGGACATCAGTTCCTGAAACTACACCAACGAGGTGGGGGAGGTGGGGGGGTGGAGGAGGGGACATCAGTTCCTGAAACTACACCAATGAGGTGGGGGAGGTGGGGGGTGGAGGAGGGGACATCAGTTCCTGAAACTACACCAATGAGGTGGGGGAGGTGGGGGGGTGGAGGAGGGGACATCAGTTCCTGAAACTACACCAATGAGGTGGGGGAGGTGGGGGGGTGGAGGAGGGGACATCAGTTCCTGAAACTACACCAACGAGGTGGGGGAGGTGGGGGGGTGGACATCAGGCCCTAAAACTACACCGATGGGGTGGTGGAGGGATGGAGAGGGGGACATCAGGCCCTGAAACTACACCGATGAGGTGGAGGAAGTGGGGGGGTGGAGGAGGGATGGAGAAGGTGAGTCGTGGTTAGTCGTTTTTTTTCAGGTGCAGTTGCAAAAACCATCAAGCACTATGATGAAACTGGCAGTCATGAGGACCGCCACAGGAAACAAGGCCCTAACATACCTCTGCTGCAGAGGAGAAGATCATTAGAGTTACCAACCTCAGAACTTGCAGAGTTCAAGTAACAGACACATCTCAACATCAACTGTTCAGAGGAGACTGTGTGAATCAGACCTTCATGGTCGAATTGCTGCAAAGAAACCACTACTAAAGGATAACAATAAGAAGAGGAGACTTGCTTGGGCCAAGAAACACCATGGACATTAGACCAGTGGAAATCTGTCCTTTGGTCTGAGTCCAAATGTGAGATTTATGGTTCCAACCGCCGTGTCTTTGTGAGGCACAGAGTAGGTGAACGGATGATCTACACATTTGTGGTTCCCACTGTGAAGCATGGAGGAGGAGGTGTGATGGTGCTTTGCTGGTGACTCTGTCTGTGATTTATTTAGAATTCAAGGCACACTTAACCAGCATGGCTACCACAGCATTCTGCAGCGATACGCCATCCCTTCTGGTTTGCGCTTAGTGGGACTATTATTTGTTTTTCAACAGGACAATGAGCCAACACACCTCCAGGCTGTGTAAGGGCTATTTGACCAATAAGGAGAGTGATGGAGTGCTCTATCAGATGACCTGGCCTCCACAATCACCCAACCTCAACACAATTGAGATGGTTTGGGATGATTTGGACCGCAGAGTGAAGGAAAAGCCGCCAACAAGTGCTCAGCATATGTGGGAACACCTTCAAGACTGTTGGAAAAGCATTCCTAATTAAGCTGGTTGAGAGAATACCAAGAGTGTGCAAAAGCTGTCATCAAGGCAAACGGTGGCTACATTGAAGACTCTCAAATGTAAAACATACTTTGATTTGTTGAACACTTTATTTTGGTTACTACATGATTCCATATGTGTTATTTCATAAATTTGATGTCTTCAAATTTGTTCAAATTTAGAAAATAAAGAAAAAAATAAAGATAAACCCTTGAATTAGTAGCTGTGTCCCAAACGTTTGACTGGTGCTGTAGTTCCTCATTCTTCCCTTGTAGTGTGTTACAGCTGGTTGCCTTGGAGACGGCATCAGAACCGTCACTACGACGGAGCGGTTGATCCGAGAGAGAGAGAGAGAAGAGAGACGTTCCTCTCAGCGCCGTGCGAGGGGATCAGGGTGCGCTCGGCGCGGGGATTAGCAGAATGTTCCACGGAGTCCCCAGACACTCTCAGAGGAGCCAATTAAACTATGAAGGAGGGAGGGAGGGAGGGGGGAGGGAGGGGGGGAGGAGGGGGGGACGTTTTGCGCTCTACTCCTAAAGAGAATATCCGAGATGAGATGCGATGTAAAGTTTTGGGGTTTCTTGTACATCAACCACATAACCACCCTGTTTTCTTCTCTGTTCTGATGCAAGGCAGGGGGAGCTTTCAATCCTGAGTGGCTTTGAGCAGTATGAAGCGCAGTGAACAACATGGCTAATTTGCGTTTTTATGCCACAACAGATTCCCTTCAAGCACCACGTTCTGTCGGTCTCAACCTGAGAGACCTCGGAGTGACAAACATACAAGCTGTATACAGCATGATGATGTTTACCCTTCCCATGGCCACAGCCTTACGACAGGTGTGTGTGTGTGTGTGTGTGTGTGTGTGTGTGTGTGTGTGTGTGTGTGTGTGTGTGTGTGTGTGTGTGTGTGTGTGTGTGTGTGTGTGCGTGTGTGTGTGTGTGTGTGTGCGTGTGTGTGTGTGTGCGTGTGTGTGTATGTCTCCGTGTGTATGTGTGTGTCTCTGTGTGTATGTGTGTGTGTGTGTGTGTGTGTGTATGTCTGTGTGTGTGCGTGCGTGTGCGTGTGTGTGTGTGCGTGCGTGTGTGTCTGTGTGTGATCACAGATATCACATGCCTATACTTCACAGTAGGAGATGTAACATGGCTGGTGAATGAATGGGCATGTGATCCACCCACACCACATCACTCCAGCCAACCCAACCTAGCAGCGCTGTGGTCTTGTAAAGCTGAGCCTGTCAGGGGGCATTAGATAACAAGCTAGTCCCATTAGCGTGTCTAAGACTCTCATTAGAGTAAAGGACTGGGCTACTCAAGGGCCTCTTACTCCCCCATCTCCCCCTCTTTCTCTCTAGCGTCTCCCACTCTAGTGTCTCCCACTCTAGCGTCTCCCACTCTCGTCTCTCTCTCTCTCTCTCTCTCTCTCTCTCTCTCTCTCTCTCTCTCTCTCTCTCTCTCTCTTCTCTCTCTCTCTCTCTCTCTCTCCATGTCACTGTCTCTCTCTCTCTCTCTTCTCTCTCTCTCTCCATGTCACTGTCTCTCTCTCTCTCTCTTCTCTCTCTCTCTCTGATCTCTCTCTCTCTCTCTCTCTCTCTCTCTCTAACTCTCTCCCTCCCTCTCTCTCTCTCTCTCTCTCTCCCATGTCACTCTCTCTCTCTCTCTCTCTCTCTCCATGTCCCCTGTCTCTCTCTCTCTCTCTCTCTCTCTCTCTCTCTCTCTCTCTCTCTCTCTCTCCATGTCACTGTCTCTCTCTCCTCTCTGATAGAGCCCCAGGTCAGTTAACCAGCTCCTCTAACTGATAGAGCCCCAGGTCAGTTAACCAGCTTCTCTAACTGATAGAGTCCCAGGTCAGTTAACCAGCTCCTGTAATTGATAGAGCCCCAGGTCAGGTAACCAGCTTCTCTAACTGATAGAGTCCCAGGTCAGTTAACCAGCTCCTCTAACTGATAGAGCCCCAGGTCAGTTAACCAGCTCCTCTAACTGATAGAGCCCCAGGTCAGTTAACCAGCTCCTCTAACTGATAGAGCCCCAGGTCAGTTAACCAGCTCCTCTAACTGATAGAGCCCCAGGTCAGTTAACCAGCTCCTCTAACTGATAGAGCCCCAGGTCAGTTAACCAGCTCCTCTAACTGATAGAGCCCCAGGTCAGTTAACCAGCTCCTCTAACTGATAGAGCCCCAGTTCAGTTAACCAGCTTCTCTAACTGATAGAGCCCCAGTGTGAGCAGGCTATTAGGAGAGTAGGAGGAGGAGGCTATTAGGGGAGATGAGGAGGAGGGGGAGAGGAGGAGGAATAGGGGTAGAGGAGGAGGAGAGGAGGAGGAGCTCCTCTAAGGATAGAGGAGTAGTTAAGAGAAGAGGGAGAGGAGGAGGAGGAGGGAGGAGGAGGAAGAGAGGAGGAGGAGGGAGAGAGGAGGAGGGAGGAGGGGAGATGAGGAGGGGGGAGGAGAGGAGGGGTAGAGGGGAGGAGGAGGGGGAGGGAGAGGGAGGGGGAGGAGGAGGAGGAGGAGGAGGAGGAGGAGGGGAGAGGGGGGAGAGGAGGATGAGGAGGAGGGGGAGATTAGGAGGAGAGGAGGGGAGAGGAGGCGAGGAGGGTAGAGGAGGAGGAGGAGAGGAGGGAGAGAGGAGGAGGAGAGGAGAGGGGAGAGGAGGAGGAGAGGAGGGGGAGATTAGGAGGAGAGGAGGGGAGAGAGGAGGAGGAGGGGGAGAGGAGGGGGGAGGAGAGGAGGGAGAGAGGAGGAAGGAGGAGGGGGAGAGGAGGAGGAGAGGAGGAGAATGACAGGGCCTCCAGTCTGCAGTATGGATCCGCTCTGTGTGAAACGTCAATGATTAGCAATCTTAATTACCTGTCGTCTGCAACTCTTGCCTATCCTCCTCTCTTCTCCTCCTCTCCTCCTCTCCTCCTCCCTCCTCTCCTTCCAGCTCCTCTTCCTCCTCTCCTCTCCTTCCTCCTCTCTCTCCTCCTCCTCTCCTCCTCCTCCTCCTCCCTCCTCTCCTCTCCTCTCCTCACTCCTCTCCTCTCCTCTTTCCCTCTCCTCCTCCTCTCCTCTCTCTCCTCTCCTCCTCTCCTCTCCTCTCCTCTCTTCTCCTCTTAACTTCTCCTCTCCTTCCTCCTCTCCTCTCCTCTCCTCCTCCCTCCCTCCTCTCCTCTCCTCCTCTCCTCTTCTCCTCTCCTCTCCTCTCCTCCTCTTCTCCTCTCCTCTCCTCCTCTCCTCCTCTCCTCCTCTCCTCACCTCCTCCTCTCCTCCTCTCCTCCTCTCCTCTGCATGATGGAAAGTTGTGCTGTTGTCTGAGAATCAATCAGGAGGAACCCCGCCATGCTTTTTCCCTCAACACATACTTTCTCCCTCCTACCTTTGGGACAGTTTGAGAGACAGCCCATTCTAACCGCCAGAGTGGTCAACGCCATTTAGAAGACACCTTTACCCAGGACCGATATTGTTCCCTGATCAAAACGATACAGCCCTTTTGAGCCAGAAGCTTTTTACATTACATGGTAACAGATTAATGTCAATTTTCCTGAATGCAAAGGTTAATTTGTGTACCGTTTTCCCCCAGCTTGGCTCTGTACAGTACAGAGAGGTGGGTGGATAACATAAGAAAAGCTGCCATTACTGAAGAGATAGAGATGGGAGAGAGACGGAGGGGGGAGAGAGACGGAGATGGGAGAGAGATGGAGGGGGCGAGAGATGGAGGGGGAGAGAGATGGAGATGGGAGAGAGACGGAGATGGGAGAGAGACGGAGGGGGAGAGAGACAGAGGGGGAGAGAGACGGAGGGGGGGGAGAGAGACGGAGATGGGAGAGAGAGTTAACGGAGATGGGAGAGAGACGGAGATGGGAGAGAGACAGAGGGGGAGTGAGACGGAGATGGGAGAGAGACGGAGATGGGAGAGAGACAGAGATGGGAGAGAGACGGAGGGGGAGAGAGACGGAGATGGGAGAGAGACGGCGATGGGAGAGAGACTGCAGGGAGGAAGAGACGGAGGGGGAGAGAGACGGAGATAGGAGAGAGAGACGGAGATAGGAGAGAGACGGAGATGGGAGAGAGACAGAGGGGGAGAGAGACGGAGATGGGAGAGAGACTTTGGGAGAGAGACTGAGATGGGAGAGAGACGGAGGGGAGAGAGACGGAGGGGGCAGAGAGACGGAGATGGGAGAGAGACGGAGGGGGAGAGAGACGGAGGGGAGAGAGACGGAGATGGGAGAGAGACGGAGGGGAGAGCCCGGAGGGGAGAGAGACGGAGGGTGGAGAGAGACGGAGATGGGAGAGAGACGGAGATGGGAGAGAGACGGAGAGGCGAGAGACGGAGATGGGAGAGAGACGGAGAGGGGAGAGACGGAGATGGGAGAGAGACGGAGATGGGAGAGAGACGGAGATGGGAGAGAGACGGAGATGGGAGAGACGGAGATGGGAGAGACGGAGGGAGAGAGACGGAGGGGAGAGAGACGGAGATGGGAGAGAGACGGAGGGGCGAGAGAGATGGGAGAGGGGAGGGGAGAGAGACGGAGGGGAGAGAGACGGAGATGGGAGAGAGACGGAGGGGGGAGAGAGACGGAGATGGGAGAGAGACGGAGATGGGAGAGAGACGGAGGGGGCGAGAGACGGAGATGGGAGAGACGGAGGGGGAGAGAGACGGAGATGGGAGAGAGACGGAGGGGGAGAGAGACGGAGGGGGAGAGAGACGGAGATAGGAGAGAGACGGAGATAGGAGAGAGACGGAGATGGGAGAGAGACAGAGGGGGAGAGAGAGACGGAGATGGGAGAGAGACGGAGATGGGAGAGAGACAGAGATGGGAGAGAGATGGAGGGGAGAGAGACAGAGATGGGAGAGAGACGGCGATGGGAGAGACGGAGGGGGGAGAGACGGAGGGGGAGAGAGACGGAGATAGGAGAGAGACGGAGATAGGAGAGAGACGGAGATGGGAGAGAGACAGAGGGGGGAGAGACGGAGATGGGAGAGAGACGGAGATGGGAGAGAGAGACTGAGATGGGAGAGAGACGGAGGGGGAGAGAGACGGAGGGGGCAGGAGGGGAGGAGATGGGAGAGAGACGGAGGGGGAGAGAGACGGAGATGGGAGAGAGACGGAGGGGGAGAGACGGAGGGGAGAGAGACGGAGGGTGGAGAGAGACGGAGATGGGAGAGAGACGGAGATGGGGAGAGAGACGGAGAGGGAGATGGGAGAGACGGAGAGGGAGAGACGGAGATGGGAGAGAGACGGAGATGGGAGAGAGACGGAGATGGGAGAGAGACGGAGGGGAGAGACGGAGATGGGAGAGACGGAGGGGGAGAGAGACGGAGGGGGAGAGACGGAGATGGGAGAGACGGAGGGAGAGACGGAGAGGGGAGAGAGACGGAGATGGGAGAGACGGAGGGGGAGAGACGGAGGGGAGAGAGACGGAGATGGGAGAGAGACGGAGGGGGAGAGACGGAGATGGGAGAGAGACGGAGATGGGAGAGAGACGGAGGGGGCGAGACGGAGATGGGAGAGAGACGGAGGGGAGAGAGACGGAGATGGGAGAGACGGAGGGGGAGAGAGACGGAAGGGGAGAGAGATGGAGATGGGAGAGAGACGGAGGGGGAGAGAGACGGAGATGGGAGAGAGACGGAGATGGGAGAGAGACAGAGGGGGAGAGAGACGGAGGGGAGAGAGACGGAGGGGGAGAGACGGAGATGGGAGAGAGATGGAGATGGAAGAGAGACGGAGATGGGAGAGAGATGGAGATGGGAGAGAGACGGAGATGGGAGAGAGACAGAGGGGGGAGAGAGACGGAGGGGGGAGAGAGACGGAGATGGGAGAGAGACGGAGATGGGAGAGAGACGGAGATGGGAGAGAGACGGAGATGGGAGAGAGACGAAGATGGGAGAGACAGAGATGGGAGAGAGACGGAGGGGGAGAGAGACGGAGATGGAGAGAGGAGGGGGAGAGAGACGGAGGGGGCAGAGAGACGGAGATGGGAGAGAGACGGAGGGGGAGAGAGACGGAGATGGGAGAGAGACGGAGGGGAGAGAGACGGAGATGGGAGAGACAGACAGAGGTGGGCAAGAGACCGAGATGGGAGAGAGACAGAGATGGGAGAGAGACGGAGATTGGAGAGAGACGGAGGGAGAGAGACGGAGGGGGAGAGAGACGGAGATGGGAGAGACGGAGATGGGAGAGAGACAGAGGGGGAGAGACGGAGATGGGAGAGAGACGGAGATGGGAGAGAGACAGAGATGGGAGAGAGACGGAGGGGGAGAGAGACGGAGATGGGAGAGAGACGGAGATGGGAGAGAGACGGAGGGGAGAGAGACGGAGGGGAGAGAGACGGAGATAGGAGAGAGACGGAGATAGGAGAGAGACGGAGATGGGAGAGAGACAGAGGGGGAGGAGAGGAGATGGGAGAGAGACGGAGATGGGAGAGAGACGGAGATGGGAGAGAGACGGAGGGGGGAGAGAGACGGAGGGGGCAGAGAGACGGAGATGGGAGAGAGACGGAGGGGGAGAGACGGAGGGGGGAGAGAGACGGAGATGGGAGAGAGACGGAGGGGAGAGAGACGGAGGGGAGAGAGACGGAGGGGGAGAGAGACGGAGATGGGAGAGAGACGGAGATGGGAGAGAGACGGAGGGGGAGAGACGGAGATGGGAGAGACGGAGGGGGGAGAGAGACGGAGATGGGAGAGAGACGGAGGGGAGAGAGACGGAGGGGGAGATGGGAGAGACGGAGATAGGAGAGGACGGAGATGGGAGAGAGACAGAGGGGGAGAGAGACGGAGATGGGAGAGAGACGGAGATGGGAGAGAGACAGAGATGGGAGAGAGATGGAGGGGGAGAGAGACGGAGATGGGAGAGAGACGGAGGGGGAGAGGGAGGGGAGAGAGACGGAGGGGAGAGAGACGGAGATAGGAGAGACGGAGATAGGAGAGAGACGGAGATGGGAGAGAGACAGAGGGGGAGAGAGACGGAGATGGGAGAGAGACGGAGATGGGAGAGAGACTGAGATGGGAGAGAGACGGAGGGGGAGAGAGACGGAGGGGGCAGAGAGACGGAGATGGGAGAGACGGAGGGGGAGAGAGACGGAGGGGGAGAGAGACGGAGATGGGAGAGAGACGGAGGGAGAGAGACGGAGGGGGGAGAGAGACGGAGGGGGAGAGAGACGGAGATGGGAGAGACGGAGATGGGAGAGAGGAGGGAGAGACGGAGATGGGAGAGAGACGGAGATGGGAGAGAGAGACGGAGATGGGAGAGAGACGGAGATGGGAGAGAGACGGAGATGGGAGAGAGACGGAGGGGGCAGAGAGACGGAGATGGGAGACGGAGGGGGAGAGAGAGGAGGGGAGAGAGACGGAGATGGGAGAGACGGAGGGGGAGAGAGACGGAGAGGGGAGAGAGACGGAGATGGGAGAGGGAGGGGGAGAGAGACGGAGGGGGAGAGAGACGGAGATGGGAGAGAGACGGAGGGGGAGAGACGGAGATGGGAGAGAGACGGGAGATGGGAGAGAGACGGAGGGGGCGAGAGACGGAGATGGGAGAGACGGAGGGGGAGAGAGACGGAGATGGGAGAGAGACGGAGGGGCAGAGAGACGGAGGGGAGAGAGATGGAGATGGGAGAGACGGAGGGGGAGAGAGACGGAGATGGGAGAGAGACGGAGATGGGAGAGAGACAGAGGGGGAGAGAGACGGAGGGGAGAGAGACGGAGGGGAGAGTGACGGAGATGGGAGAGAGATGGAGATGGAAGAGAGACGGAGATGGGAGAGAGACGGAGATGGGAGAGAGACGGAGATGGGAGAGAGACAGAGGGGGAGAGAGACGGAGGGGGGAGAGGCGGAGATGGGAGAGAGACGGAGATGGGAGAGAGACGGAGATGGGAGAGAGACGGAGATGGGAGAGACGAGATGGGATGGGAGAGAGACGGAGGGGGGAGAGACGGAGATTGGAGAGAGGAGACGGAGGGGGCAGAGGGAGACGGAGATGGGAGAGAGACGGAGGGGGCAGAGAGACGGAGATGGGAGAGAGACGGAGGGGGAGAGAGACGGAGATGGGAGAGAGACAGACAGAGGTGGGAGAGACGGAGATGGGAGAGAGACAGACAGATGGGAAGAGACGGAGATGGGAGAGAGACAGAGATGGGAGAGAGACGGAGATGGAGAGAGACGGAGGGGGAGAGAGACGGAGATGGGAGAGAGACGGAGATGGGAGATGGGAGAGAGACGGAGGGGAGAGAGACGGAGGGGGAGAGAGACGGAGATGGGAGAGAGACGGAGATGGGAGAGAGACGGAGGGGGAGAGAGACGGAGATGGGAGAGAGACGGAGATGGGAGAGAGACGGAGGGGGGAGAGAGACGGAGATGGGAGAGAGACGGAGATGGGAGAGAGACGGAGATGGGAGAGACGGAGGGGGGAGAGAGACGGAGATGGGAGAGAGACGGAGATGGGAGAGAGACGGAGATGGGAGAGAGACGGAGAGGGAGAGAGACGGAGGGGGAGAGACGGAGATGGGAGAGACGGAGGGGAGAGAGACGGAGATGGGAGAGAGACGGAGATGGGAGAGAGACGGAGATGGGAGAGGGGAGACGGAGATGGGAGAGAGACGGAGATGGGAGAGAGACGGAGATGGGAGAGAGAGAGAGGCGGAGATGGGAGAGACGATGGGAGAGAGACGGAGAGAGAGACGGAGATGGGAGAGAGACGGGGAGGACGGGGAAGTTAGGAAGAGATGGGAGAGAGACAGAGAGACGGAGAGAGACGGAGATGGGAGAGAGACGAGGGGATTAGCGGAGATGGGAGAGAGACGGAGATGGGAGACACGGTGGGAGAGACAGAGATGGGAGAGAGACAGGGGGAGAGAGACGGAGATGGGAGAGAGACAGACAGAGGGGGGAAGAGACGGAGATGGGAGAGAGACAGAGATGGGAGAGAGACGGAGATGGAGAGAGACGGAGACGGAGGGGGCAGAGACACGGAGGGGGGAGAGAGACGGAGGGGGGAGAGAGACGGAGGTGGGAGAGAGGCGGAGATGGGTGAGAGACATAGGGGGGAGAGAGACAGAGATGGGAGAGAGACAGAGATGGGAGAGAGACGGAGGGGAGAGAGAGACAGAGATGGGAGAGAGACGGATGGGGGGAGCGAGATGCGTATCATTACCATCGTGACTGATGTGCGTGGGAGGACGGGGGAAGTTAGGAAGGTGACATGAAAGTGTCATATACTTCATTAGCCTGTTCGGAGAGGCAAGCATACACTGTGGTCAAGTCTCTGTTTAGTTGAGGGCGTAATCAACTGGACTAGTGTTGACAGTCCAGTCTGTATACATTCAACAGCTGATGGCGTAATCAACTGGACTGAAGTCTAGTGTTGACAGTCAAGTCTGTATACAGTCAACAGCTGATGCCATAATCAACTGGACTGAAGTCTAGTGTTGACTATCCAGTCTGTATACATTCAACAGCTGAGGGCGTAATCAACTGGACTGAAGTCTAGTGTTGACAGTCCAGTCTGTATACATTCAACAGCTGATGGCGTAATCAACTGGACTGAAGTCTAGTGTTGACAATCCAGTCTGTATACATTCAACAGCTGATGGCGTAATCAACTGGACTGAAGTCTAGTGTTGACAGTCCAGTCTGTATACATTCAACAGCTGATGGCGTAATCAACAGGACTGAAGTGTAGTTTTGACAGTCCAGTCTGTATACATTCAACTGCTGATGGCGTAATCACTGGGCTGAAGTCTAGTGTTAACAGTCCAGTCTGTATACATTCAACAGCTGATGGCGTAATCAACTGGACTGAAGTCTAGTGTTGACTATCCAGAGTGTATACATTCAACAGCTAATGGCGTAATCAACTGGACTGAAGACTAGTGTTGACTCTCCAGTCTGTCTCTGTACAGTGTTTCAACATCTGATGGCCTGATCAACTGGACTGAAGTCTACTGTCGAGAGTCCAGTCTATCTCTGGCTGTCCATTTCTAAAATTAATCAAAGAAGTTGACACTTGCAGGCTTGTGGTCAATTTAGTTTAAAATTATATCAATTGAGTAGGTGAATTGAAATGCTCTTCATGATTTGAAAACTCCTCATAGCAAACAATTGACCCCAATCCTCCTGTATTGGTACATCTGATACACTACATGACCATAAGTATGTGGACACCTGCTCGTCAAACATCTCATTCCAAAATCATGGGCATTAATATGGAGTTGATCCCCTCGTTGCTGCTATAACAGTCTCCACTCTTCTGAAGGCTTTCCACTAGATGTTGGAACATTGCTGCTATAACAGCCTCCACTCTTCTGAGAAGGCTTTCCTCTAGATGTTGGAACATTGCTGCTACAACAGCCTCCACTCTTCTGGGAAGGCTTTCCACTAGATGTTGGAACATTGCTGCTATAACAGCCTCCACTCTTCTGGGAAGGCTTTCCACTTGATGTTTGAACATTGCTGCTACAACAGCCTCCACTCTTCTGGGAAGGCTTTCCACTAGATGTTGGAACATTGCTGCTATAACAGCCTCCACTTCTGGGAAGGCTTTCCACTTGATGTTTGAACATTGCTGCTACAACAGCCTCCACTCTTCTGGGAAGGCTTTCCACTAGATGTTGGAACATTGCCGCTATAACAGCCTCCACTCTTCTGGGAAGGGTTTCCACTTGATGTTTGAACATTGCTGCTATAACAGCCTCCACTCTTCTGGGAAGGCTTTCCACTAGATGTTGGAACATTGCTGCTGGGACTTGCTTCCATTCAGCCACAAGAGCATTAGTGAGGTCAGGCACTGATGTTGGGGGTGATTAGGCCTGGCTTGCAGTCAGTGTTCCAATTCATCCCAAAGGTGTTGATGGGGTTGAGGTCAGGGCTCTGTGCTGGCCAGTCAAGTTCTTCGACATCGATCTCGACAAACCATTTCTGTATGGACCTCGCTTTGTGCACATGGGCATTGTCATGCAGAAACAGGAAAGGACCTTCCCCAAACTGTTACCACAAAGATGGAAGCACAGAATCGTCTAGAATGTCATTGTAAGCTGTAGCGTTAAGATTTCCTTTCACTGGAACTAAGGGGCCTAGCCAGAACCACAAAAAACAGCCAAACCCAGATTCATCTGTCGTGCTGCCAAATGGTGAAGCGTGATTCATCACTCCAGAGAACACACTTCGACCCCTCCAGAGTCCAATAGGGGCAAGCTTTACACCCTCCAGCTGACTCTTGGCGTTGCGCATGGTGATCTTAGGTTTGTGTGCGGCTGCTCGGCCATGGAAACCCATGTCACGAAGCTCCCGACGAACAGTTCTTGTGCTGAAGTTGCTTCCAGAGGCAGTTTGGAACTCGGTAGTGAGTGTTGCAACTTGAGGACAGACGATTTTTACGCGCTTCAGCACTCGGCGGTCCCGTTTTGTGAACTTATGTGGCTTACCACTTCACGGCTGAGCCGTTGTTGCTCCTAGACGTTTAAACTTCGCAATAATAGAACTTACAGTTTACCGTGGCAGCTCTAGTTGGGCAGAAATTGTTAGGAACTGACTTGTTGGAAAGCTGGCAACCTATGACAGTGCCACGTTGAAAGCTCACTAAGCTCTTCAGTTAGGCAATTCTACTGCCAATGTTTGTCTATGGAGATTGCATGGCGGTGTGTTCAATTTTATACACCTGTCAGAAACAGGTGTGGCTGAAAAAGAGTATAGTGTATATGGATAAAACCAAAAATAAGATCACTAGGTGAGTTGACCTTCTGGGCTTCTTCTGTGTCGTGGCGGCTCTCTGTAGTTTTCTGTGTGATCTGTGTGGCCCTGTGTGATCCTTGGTTGAGTTGAACGAGTTGAGCCGTATGTTAACCTCAGAAGGGTTGAGCATGTCAGAGCATCGCTGAGGCACATCACCTGTAGCCGTATGGTTACCTCAGAAGGGTTGAGCATGTCAGAGCATCACTGAGGTACAGTGAAAGACCAGTGAAAGACGAGATGGAGAGAAGAGGTGGAGAGACGTGAAAGACGAGGTGGAGAGACGTGAAAGACGAGATGGAGAGACGTGAAAGACGAGATGGAGAGACGAGGTGGAGAGACGTGAAAGACGAGGTGGAGAGACGTGAAAGATGAGATGGAGAGACGAGGTGGAGAGACGTGAAAGACGAGGTGGAGAGACGTGAAAGACGAGGTGGAGAGACGAGGTGGAGAGACGTGAAAGACGAGGTGGAGAGACGAGGTGGAGAGACGTGAAAGACGAGATGGAGAGACGAGGTGGAGAGACATGAAAGACGAGGTGGAGAGACGAGGTGGAGAGACGTGAAAGACGAGGTGGAGAGACGTAAAAGACGAGATGGAGAGACGTGAAAGACGAGATGGAGAGACGAGGTGGAGAGACGTGAAAGACGAGGTGGAGAGACGTGAAAGATGAGATGGAGAGACGAGGTGGAGAGACGTGAAAGACGAGGTGGAGAGACGAGGTGGAGAGACGTGAAAGACGAGGTGGAGAGACGATGTGGAGAGACGTGAAAGACGAGGTGGAGAGACGTGAAAGACTAGGTGAAGAGACGTGGAGAGACGTGAAAGACGAGATGGGGAGACGAGATGGAGAGACGTGAAAGACGAGGTGAAGAGACGTGGAGACACGTGAAAGATGAGGTGGGGAGACGTGGAGAGACGAGGTGGAGAGACGAGGTGGAGAGACGAGGTGGAGAGACGAGGTGGGGAGACGAGGTGGAGAGATGTGAAAGACGAGATGGAGAGACGAGGTGGAGAGACGTGAAAGACGAGGTGGAGAGACGAGGTGGAGAGACGTGAAAGACGAGATGGAGAGACGAGGTGGAGAGACGTGAAAGACGAGGTGGAGAGACGTGAAAGACGAGATGGAGAAACGTGAAAGACGAGATGGAGAGACGAGGTGGAGAGACGTGAAAGACGAGGTGGAGAGACGTGAAAGATGAGATGGAGAGACGAGGTGGAGAGACGTGAAAGACGAGGTGGAGAGACGTGAAAGACGAGGTGGGGAGACGAGGTGGAGAGACGTGAAAGACGAGATGGAGTTACGAGGTGGAGAGACGTGAAAGACGAGGATGGAGAGACGAGGTGGAGAGACGTGAAAGACGAGGTGGAGAGACGTGAAAGACGAGATGGAGAGATGTGAAAGACGAGATGGAGAGACGAGGTGGAGAGACGTGAAAGACGAGGTGGAGAGACGTGAAAGATGAGATGGAGAGACGAGGTGGAGAGACGTGAAAGACGAGGTGGAGAGACGTGAAAGATGAGGTGGAGAGACGAGGTAGAGAGACGTGAAAGACGAGGTGGAGAGACGATGTGGAGAGACGTGAAAGATGAGGTGGAGAGACGTGAAAGACTAGCTGAAGAGACGTGGAGAGACGTGAAAGACGAGATGGGGAGACGAGATGGAGAGACGTGAAAGACGAGGTGAAGAGACGTGGAGAGACGTGAAAGATGAGGTGGGGAGACGTGGAGAGACGAGGTGGAGAGGAGGTGGGGAGACGAGGTGGGGAGACGTGGTGGGGAGACAAGGTGGAGAGACGAGGTGGAGAGACGTGAAAGACGAGGTGGAGAGACGAGGTGGAGAGACGAGGTGGGGAGACGAGGTGGAGAGACTAGGTGGAGAGACGTGAAAGACGAGGTGGAGAGACGAGGTGAAGAGATGCTTTACCTTTCCCATGTTTCCTTTTAGATCTCCATATGTTTAATTAAAACCTCCTTTTATTTCTCCATATATTTAATTAAAACCTCCTTTTAGATCTCCATATATTTAATTAAAACTCCAGATCTCCATATATTTAATTAAAACCTCCTTTTAGATCTCCATATATTTAATTAAAACCTCCTTTTAGATCTCCATATATTTAATTAAAACCTCCTTTTAGATATATTTAATTAAAACCTCCTTTTAGATCTCCATATTTTAATTAAAACCTCCTTTTAGATCTCCATATATTTAATTAAAACATCCTTTTAGATCTCCATATATTTAATTAAAACCTCCTTTTAGATCTCGATATATATATAATTAAAACCTCCTTTTAGATCTCCATATATTTAATTAAAACCTCCTTTTAGATCTCCATTATTTAATTAAAACCTCCTTTTAGATTTCCATATATTTAATTAAAACCTCCTTTTCATTTTAAAATGCCTGTAATCTTCCATAACGTTTCCTTTTTCTTCTTCACTACATCGGTAAATAAAGAACAGAAGAGGATTATACGTGAAAATTGTTGGAAGGGAATTTCACCTCATGAGTGAAGAGAAAAAAATCCGCATTACATAGCTATTACCTTGCCCATCCATATGCATCTATAAAATAGCAACTGGCTAAATCTCATAGAAAGGATGCCTCTATTCTAAAGCGGTAACCATTTGACTGTCAACTGATGCCAGAGAGCAATCACGGAATGTCAGGCAGAGCAATCACGGAATGTCAGGCAGAGCAATCATGTCAGGCAGAGCAATCACGGAATGGCAGATCAACCAGAGAGCTGCAAGAGCAATCACGGAATGTCAGGCAGAGCAATCACGGAATGTCAGGCAGAGCAATCACGGAATGTCAGGCAGAGCAATCACGGAATGTCAGGCAGAGCAATCACGGAATGTCAGGCAGAGCAATCACGGAATGTCAGGCAGAGCAATCACGGAATGTCAGGCAGAGCAATCACGGAATGTCAGGCAGGAGATTAAAAGATATTTTACTCTTCAGGCAGAGTAAATTGGTTTTGGATTAAGGGCGATTGATTGGCTTAGGTGTAGGCTACAGCAGGGGGCTTCCGTCCCAAATGACACCCCTACTTCACCCAAAGGGTTCTGGTCGTAGTCGTGCACCAAGTAGGGAATAAGGGTGCTATTTGGACTCATGTCAAAGGAGTCTGTTTTGAAGCGCTGCGCTCCGTTCCCGAACACACCACAAGTCATTTTAGCCCGGCTTTTTCAAGAAAATGGAAGCCTTGGAATCGACATAATGTAGCAGTTACTGACACTATTCCTCGACTCACGGTTATCATTAAAGGCTTGGAGAAATATTATTCAACGGTCGGTTCATCTGGCGGGTTTTGTAACAAGGTGGTGTGTGTGTGTGTGTGTGTGTGTGTGTGTGTTTGTGTGTGTGTGTGTGTGTGAACGTGCGTGTGCAAGTCATTTGTGCCCGAGCTTTTTGTGTGTGTGTGTGTGTGTGGAATGTGTGTGTGTGTGTGTGTGACACTGTTGTGTGTGATGTGGTTATCATTAAAGTGTTGTGAGTGTGTGTATTGTCAACGTGCGTTCATGCGTGCGTGTTTGTGTGTGTGTGCGGTGTGTGTGTGTGTGTATGTGTGTGTGTGTGTGTGTGTGTGTGTGTGCGTGCGTGTGTGCGTGCGTGCATGTGTGTGTGTGTTGTACTACAGACATCTAACAATAGAGAAGAGTTAAGTCATTAATGGAAGCTGTTGTAATGGTCAATTTCACTATTCGATCCAACCGTGTATCGTACGCAACCTTGACTTCAACAAAATAATCTCGTTTAGTTTATGTTTTTGTCCTGTCTAGAGTCTAGTGACTGGATGATACTACTTATTCTCCAACAGTAGATTGTTCTACTCATTTTAAATTAAGACATTTTCTCTTCTGTTATACATTCATCATGTTCTCTCCTTCTGTCATCATGATCTCTCCTTCTGTCATCATGTTCTCTCCTTCTGTCATCATGTTCTCTCCTTCTGTCATCATGTTCTCTCCTTCTGTCATCATGTTCATCTCATTCTGTCATCATGTTCTCTCCTTCTGTCATCATGTTCTCTCCTTCTGTTTTACATTCATCATGTTCTCTCCTTCTGTCATCATGTTCTCTCCTTCTGTTTTACATTCATCTCCTTCTCTCCTTCTTCATCATGTTCTCTCCTTCTGTCATCATGTTCTCTCCTTCTGTTATACATTCATCATGTTCTCTCCTTCTGTCATCATGTTCTCTCCTTCTGTTTTACATTCATCATGTTCTCTCCTTCTGTCATCATGTTCTCTCCTTCTGTTTTACATTCATCATGTTCTCTCCTTCTGTCATCATGTTCTCTCCTTCTGTTATACATCATGTTCTCTCCTTCTGTCATCATGTTTTGCTGTCATCATGTTCTCTCCTTCTGTCATCATGTTCTCTCCTTCTGTCACATTCATCATGTTCTCTCCTTCTGTTCTCTCCTTCTGTCATCATGTTCTCTCCTGTCATCATGTTCTCTCCTTCTGTCATCATGTTCTCTCCTTCAATCATCTGTTCTCTCCTCTGTTGTATCATTTCTCTTCTTCTGTCATCATGTTCTCTCCTTCTGTCATCATGTTCTCTCCTTCTGTCATCATGTTCTCTCCTTCTGTCATCATGTTCTCTCCTTCTGTTATACATTCATCATGTTCTCTCCTTCTGTCATCATGTTCTCTCCTTCTGTCATCATGTTCTCTCCTTCTGTCATCATGTTCTCTCCTTCTGTCATCATGTTCTCTCCTTCTGTTATACATTCATCATGTTCTCTCCTTCTGTCATCATGTTCTCTCCTTCTGTTATACATTCATCATGTTCTCTCCTTCTGTCATCATGTTCTCTCCTTCTGTCATCATGTTCTCTCCTTCTGTCATCATGTTCTCTCCTTCTGTTTTACATTCATCATGTTCTCTCCTTCTGTCATCATGTTCTCTCCTTCTGTCATCATGTTCTCTCCTTCTGTCATCATGTTCTCTCCTTCTGTCATCATGTTCTCTCCTTCTGTCATCATGTTCTCTCCTTCTGTCATCATGTTCTCTCCTTCTGTCATCATGTT
>NW_027014401.1:0-13607 GCF_036934945.1 Oncorhynchus masou masou | reverse complement strand
TCCGTATCTGCCTGCCTACCTATCGGGTCTGTCCGTATCTGCCTGCCTGCCAACCATTTAACTAACTGATAGTCCCACAGATGTTGTGTCAAACCTTTTAAAAAATTACAACTGTTGCCAAGAGAACAAACGCGGATTATAAACATTCTCCATCCTGGTAAATTGACATTGATTTGAACCATCCCGACTCTGAAGCTGTTCACAGTTAACTCGACTCGAGACAATAATGTTGTAGTTTGTATGGCAGTAGATATGAGTAGTAGATGTATCTCAGTTCGTCCCGTTTCACTGGCCCCAACCTTACCGCTATAAAGCAAACGGGGAATCGTGTTTTAAATGAGTATATTATACTGGTGGTCATGTTGACTGTTGTCTAGTCGTCGTCCCCCCAAAAAATGTATTTTATGACAATATGTCATTTATTATGTAGAAAATAGTGTATTGTCAGGTTACGTTATTACGTCGCAATTGAATTGCGCAATAGTCAATGTTGCGAAACAAAACTAAAATCTATTTGAAAGATGAAAAAAAAGGTCAAATCCACAATAGGCAGCCATGTTAAAATATTCTTACCGTTTTGCAAAACGAGTGCAATGTCCTTTTTTTCTGATGCACTTTTTATATTTTCCGAAAGCAGAATCCGTTTTTAATCACAGCTGTATTAATCCTGTTCTTGATCATCAATAAACGTCCAAACTAGTAGAGAGAAGACGCGGTAATCCGACGGTATAGTATATCCACATCGTCTTTCACATCCTCTCTCTCCTTGAAGGTTTGATCATCTGTCCGCTGGTGATCGGTAAGGAGCTAAATAAACGTTCAGGACCGTACACTACACCAACACACATCCGTTTCGCTTTCGTTTTAAAGTGAACACCGTTTCTGAGAAACCCTCAGTAACTGTCCTCTCCACCAGGGGTGTCGCTCTAGCTTCTCTCTGGCGGGTTTCGCTTCCAGTCAACATTTATAGTAAAACTGTCGCTTCACAGAAAAAGCCCCAGTCTCTTCACTTTTCAAACAGTCTCGTTGTGAATCCACGTCCGTTTCAGTTTATCTGATGCCCTTCCCCCATAATAGACTTGTGACCACATTCGGAGAAGCGGCGGATGGTTTTCGGAACTGCTTTTTTACATAATCTTTTTAAACGTTCATATGACAGAAGTCGTCTACTTAAGTACAAGTCTAAAAGTATTTGTTGTTGTTTTTTTTAAATATACTTAAGTATCAAAAGTAAAAGTATAAATAATTTGAAACGTTTTTCCGTAAAAGAACATTTAAAAAAAAAGAGAACGGTGCAATCTGGTTTGCGTAAAATAATTGTAAATATATGTTGAGCGTCAGGGGAAAAAGGGATTCGGTCAAATGTATGTACTTTTCGTCAGGAATGTAGTGAAATAAAAGCTAAATATGTCCAAAATATAAATAGCGAAGTATAGATACCCTTGAAAACGACTTAAGTAATGCTTTAAAGTTCTTTTTCTTGAAGTTGTTCTAAATTCCCTGCCGGTGACTGTTAGCCTCTCACGACACCGGTGCAGCACACGCCGCTCCTCATCCCTCACAACCGGAGTTTGAGACATTTTATTTATTTCACTTTTATTTAACCAGGTAGGCTAGTTGAGAACAAGTTCTCATTTACAACTGCGACCTGGCCAAGATAAAGCTTAGCACCGCGACACAAACAACAACACAGAGTTACACATGGAATAAAGACTTTTCCTATTGTGTACAGTCAATAACACAATAGAATAATCTATGTGCAGTGTGTGCAAATGTATTAAGATTAGGGAGGTAAGGCAATAAATAGGCCATAGAGGAGAAATAATTACCATATAGCAATTAAACACTGGAGTGGTAGATGTGCAGAAGATGAAAGTTTTTAAAATTTATTTCACCTATTTATTTAACCAGGTAGGCTAGTTGAGAACAAGTTCTCATTTACAATTGCGACCTGGTCAAGATAAAGCAAAGCAGTTCGACACAAACAACAACACAGAGTTACACATGGAGCAAAACAAACATACAGTCAATAATACAGTAGAAACAAGTCTATATACGATGTGAGCAAATGAGGTGAGATAAGGGAGGTAAAGGCAAAAAAAGGCCATGGTGGAAAAGTAAATACAATATAGCAAGTAAAACACTGGAATGGTAGATTTGCAGTGGAAGAATGTACAAAGTAGAGATAGAAATAATGGGGTGCAAAGGAGCAAAATAAATAAATTAAAGACAGTAGGGAAAGAGGTAGTTGTTTGGGCTAAATTATAGGTGGGCTGTGTACAGGTGCAGTAATCTGTGAGCTGCTCTGACAGCTGGTGCTTAAAGCTAGTGCGATGCGTGAAGAAACCGGGTGGCAGTAGACTGAATACTATTGGCCTACAGGTTTACAGTAGACTGAATACTATAGGCCTACAGGTTTACAGTAGACTGAATACTATAGGCCTACAGGTTTACAGTAGACTGAATACTATAGGCCTACAGGTTTACAGTAGACTGAATACTATAGGCCTACAGGTTTACAGTAGACTGAATACTATAGGCCTACAGGTTTACAGTAGACTGAATACTATAGGCCTACAGGTTTACAGTAGACTGAATACTATAGGCCTACAGGTTTACAGTAGGTAATACTATAGGCCTACAGGTTTACAGTAGACTGAATACTATAGGCCTACAGGTTTACAGTAGACTGAATACTATAGGCCCCACAGGTTTACAGTAGACTGAATACTATAGGCCTACAGGTTTACAGTAGACTGAATACTATAGGCCTACAGGTTTACAGTAGACTGAATACTATTGGCCTACAGGTTTACAGTAGGCTGAATACTATTGGCCTACAGGTTTACAGTAGACTGAATACTATAGGCCTACAGGTTTACAGTAGGTAATACTGCATGTTCCAACCGGTATTCTTTTAAGTTATTTTAAGTTTTGCGTGCTGTGTTGATGTTTTAAATTTGATTTTATCCATTATTGTTCCCATTATTCAGCATAAATTGGGATAATGTTTGTCCACACACACACACACACACACACACACACACACACACACACACACACACACACACTGTCAGAACACACTGTCGCAACAAACTGCCACAGCAAACTGTCAAAACAAACACAGATCACTTAAAACTGTCACAAGACACTAATCACCCGTGTGTGTGTGTTTGTGTTTGTGTGTGTGTGTGTGTGTGTGTGTGCTAGAGCGAGTGTTTCATTTCTGTGAAACAGGGAGAGATGGTGTAACAGAGCTTGTGTCTCTGGAGTGACTATCTGCAGAGTAATTTATACCCTACATTACCCTACGTGTCCTGTAGACTCTACATTACCCTACGTGTCCTGTAAACTCTACATTACCCTACGTGTCCTGTAGACTCTACATTACCCTATGTGTCCTGTAGACTCTACATTACCATTCGTGTCTATTTTCATTGCCTACGTGTCCTGTAGACTCTACATGATCCTACATGTCATGTATACGCTACATTACCCTACATGCCCTGTCATGTATACTCTACATTACCCTACATGTCTTGCACTCTACATTTACCCTACATGTCTTGTACTCTACATTACCCTACATATCCTGCATACCCTACGTGTCCTGTCCTGTACACTACATTACCTAAATGTCCTGCATGACCTTCATTACCCTACATGTCCTGTATACCCTACATTACCCTATATATCCTATCTTACCTTACGTTACACTATACAGTCTGTCCTGTAATATACTACATTATCCCTACATTAGCCTACATGTTCAGGGGAACAGTGGGTTAACTGCCTTGTTCAGGGGAACAGTGGGTTAACTGCCTTGTTCAGGGGAACAGTGGGTTAACTGTCTTGTTCAGGGGAACACTGGGTTAACTGTCTTGTTCAGGGGAACAGTGGGTTAACTGCCTTGTTCAGGGGAACAGTGGGTTAACTGCCTTGTTCAGGGGAACAGTGGGTTAACTGCCTTGTTCATTATAACAGTGGGTTAACTGCCTCGTTCAGGGGAACAGTGGGTTAACTGCCTTGTTCATTATAACAGTGGGTTAACTGCCTTGTTCCAGGGGAACAGTGGGTTAACTGCCTTGTTCAGGGGAACAGTGGGTTAACTGCCTTGTTCAGGGGAACAGTGGGTTAACTGCCTTGTTCCCGGGAACAGTGGGCTAACTGCCTTGTTCAGGGAACAGTGGGTTAACTGCCTTGTTCAGGGGAACAGTGGGATAACTGCCTTGTTCAGGGGGCAATTGGGTTAACTGCCTTGTTCAGGGGAACAGTGGGTTAACTGCCTTGTTCAGGGGAACAGTGGGTTAACTGCCTTGTTCAGGGGAACAGTGGGTTAACTGCCTTGTTCAGGGAACAGTGGGTTAACTGTCTTGTTCAGGAGAACAGTGGGTTAACTGCCTTGTTCAGGGGAACAGTGGGTTAACTGTCTTGTTCAGGGGAACAGTTGGTTAACTGTCTTGTTCAGGAGAACAGTGGGTTAACTGCCTCGTTCAGGGGAACAGTGGGTTAACTGCCTTGTTCAGGGGAACAGTGGGTTAACTGTCTTGTTCAGGAGAACAGTGGGTTAACTGTCTTGTTCAGGAGAACAGTGGGTTAACTGCCTTGTTCAGGGGAACAGTGGGTTAACTGCCTTGTTCAGGGGAACAGTGGGTTAACTGCCTTGTTCAGGGGAACAGTGGGTTAACTGCCTTGTTCAGGGGAACAGTGGGTTAACTGCCTTGTTCAGGGGAACAGTGGGTTAACTGCCTTGTTCAGGGGAACAGTGGGTTAACTGCCTTGTTCAGGGGCATAGTGGTTTAACTGCCTTGTTCAGGGGAACAGTGGGTTCACTGCCTTGTTCAGGGGAACAGTGGGTTAACTGCCTTGTTCAGGAGAACAGTGGGTTAACTGCCTTGTTCAGGGAACAGTGGGTTAACTGTCTTGTTCAGGGGAACAGTAGGTTAACTGCCTTGTTCAGGGAACAGTGGGTTAACTGTCTTGTTCAGGGGGAACAGTGGGTTAACTGCCTTTTTCAGGGGAACAGTGGGTTAACTGCCTTGTTCAGGGGAACAGTGGGTTAACTGCCTTGTTCAGGGGAACAGTGGGTTAACTGTCTTGTTCAGGCGGAATGACAGATTTCTACCTTGTCAGCTTGGGGGATTTGAACTTGCAACCTTTCGGTTACTAGTCTAACCACTAGGCTTCTATATATATATATACATTACATTATACATTATAGTCCTAGTTTGGTATTAGTATGAGATTGTTTTTGCTTTTGCTTTCTCTGAAGTGTTCAGGTAAATCCCGTGATCAGTTTTTGACATACCCTCGAGTGCTGCTCATTTATTCCTCCCTCCAAACAGGAAGTTCTTTACAATAAAGCAAACATTATCTTATCTCTCTCTTCTTCGGTGCACCTTAAGTATACAGATCTAGGATCAGCTTCCTCTGAAAACCATTATTGACTGACCTCAAGGTCAGGGCCTTGAGAAGCGTTCTGCCTTTAGGCCCGTAATCATAACAGTGTTGACGGGGCGGGCCTAGACCCGAGGCTTTTGATAGAAATACAACCACAAGAAATGCTGTTGTAACAGCATCTGGGGTATTATGGCCCTCCATGCACTTTGAACTCTTATTTCCCTAGGAATGATTAAGTTAATTACGATGAATACAAATGAAGATTAGCCTTGTTCCTTATCAGCACTAACCGTATTTCAAGCAGACCACTTCTACAGACAACTGCACATTTCATTTTGGAGTGGCCTTGCTGACCTTATTACAGCACCTAGCTTGGGCTGAGACTGCTTTTTACAACACCTAGCTAGGACTGAGACCTTATTACAACACCTAGCGAGGGTTGAGACCTTATTACAACACCTAGCTAGGGTTGAGACATTACAACACCTGAGCGAGGGTTGAGACCTTATTACAACACCTAGCTAGGGTTGAGACCTTATTACAACACCTAGCTAGGGTTGAGACCGTATTACAACACCTAGCTAGGACTGAGACCTTATTACAACACCTAGCTAGGGTTGAGACCTTATTACAACACCTAGCTAGGGCTGAGACCTTATTACAACACCTAGCTAGGACTGAGACCTTATTACAACACCTAGCTAGGGTTGAGATCTTATTACAACACCTAGCTAGGGCTGAGACCTTATTACAACACCTAGCTAGAGGTGAGACCTTATTACAACACCTAGCTAGAGGTGAGAAATTATTACAACATCTAGCTAGGGTTGAGACCTTATTACAACACCTAGCTAGGGTTGAGACCTTATTACAACACCTAGCTAGGGTTGAGACCTTATTACAACACCTAGCTAGGGTTGAGACCTTATTACAACACCTAGCTAGGTTTGAGACCTTATTACAACACCTAGCTAGGGTTGAGACCTTATTACAACACCTGGCTAGGACTGAGACCTTATTACAACACCTAGCTAGGGTTGAGACCTTATTACAACACCGAGTTAGGGTTGAAACCTTATTACAACACCTAGCTAGGGTTGAGACCTTATTACAACACCTAGCTAGGACTGAGTTCTATTACAACACCTAGCTAGGGTTGAGACCTTATTACAACACCTAGCTAGGGCTGAGACTATTACAACACCTAGCTAGGGTACAACACCTAGCTAGAGGTGAGACCTTATTACAACACCTAGCTAGGACTGAGACCTTATTACAACACCTAGCTAGGATTGAGACCACAGCACCTAGCTAGGGCTGAGACAGCATTACAACACCTAGCTAGGGTGAGACCTTATTACAACACCCTGGCTAGAGGTGAGATCATATTACAACACCTAGCTAGAGTGAGACCTTATTACAACACCTAGCTAGGACTGAGACCTTATTACAACACCTAGCTAGGATTGAGACCTTATTACAGCACCTAGCTAGGGCTGAGACCTTATTACAACACCTAGCTAGAGGTGAGACCTTAATACAACACCTAGCTAGAGGTGAATCCTTATTACAACACCCTAGCTAGAGGTGAGACCTTATTACAACACCTAGCTAGGGCTGAGGTCTTATTACAACACCTAGCTAGGACTGAGACCTTATTACACCACCTAGCTAGCACTGAGACCTTACAACGCCTAGCTAGAGGTGAGACCTTATTACAACACCTAGCTAGGGCTGAGGTCTTATTACAACACCTAGCTAGGACTGGACCTTATTACACCACCTGGCTAGCACTGAGACCTTACAACGCCTAGCTAGGACTGGGTCTTATTACAACACCTAGCTAGGACTGAGGTCTTATTACAACACCTAGCTAGAGTGAGACCTTATTACACCTTGCTAGCACTGAGACCTTACAACGCCTAGCGAGGCTGAGGAGTCTTATTACAGCACCTAGCTAGGACTGAGGTGGTATTACAACACCTAGCTAGGACTGAGACCTTATTACAACACCCTAGCTCGGGCTGAGACCTTATTACAACACCTAGCTACGGCTGATATCTTATTACAACACCCTAGCTATTACTGAGACCTTATTACCTAGCTAGGACTGAGACCTTATTACAACACACCTAGCTAGGGCTGAGTCTTATTACAACACCTAGCTAGGACTGAGGCCTTATTACACCACCTAGCTAGCACTGAGACCTTACAACGCCTAGCTAGGGCTGAGGTCTTATTACAACACCTAGCTAGGACTGGGAATCGTATTACAACACCTAGCTAGGACTGAGACCTTATTACAGCACCTGCAAGCTCGGACTGAGACCCGATTACAACACCTAGCTATGGCTGAGACCTTATTACACCTAGCTAGGACTGAGACCTCTTGTCTCTCCTGATGTCTGGACTCCTCTTGTTTCTCCTGATGTCTGGACTCCTTGTTTCTCCTGATGTCTGTGAAGTCATCTTGTTTCTCCTGATGTCTGGACTCCTCTTGTCTCTCTTGATGTCTGGACTCCTCTAGTCTCTCTTGATGTCTGGACTCCTCTTCCTGTCTGGACTCTCCTGATGTCTGGAGTCATCTCTCTTGATGTCTGAACTCCTTTGATGTCTGGACTCCTCTTGTCTCTCTTGATGTCTGGACTCCTCTAGTCTCTCTTGATGTCTGAACTCCTCTGGTCTCTCCTGATGCCTGGACTCCTCTAGTCTCTCCTGTTGTCTGGACTCCTCTAGTCTCTCTTGATGTCTGAACTCCTTTGGTCTCTCCTGATGTCTGGACTCCTCTTTTCTCTCATGATGTCTGGACTCCTCTAGTCTCTCTTGATGTCTGAACTCCTTTGGTCTCTCCTGATGTCTGGACTCCTCTTGTCTCTCTTGATGTCTGGACTCCTCTAGTCTCTCTTGATGTCTGAACTCCTTTGGTCTCTCCTGATGTCTGGACTCCTCCTAGTCTCTCCTGTTGTCTGGACTCCTCCTAGTCTCTCTTGATGTCTGAACTCCTTTGGTCTCTCCTGATGTCTGGACTCCTCTTGTCTCTCTTGATGTCTGGACTCCTCTAGTCTCTCTTGATGTCTGAACTCCTCTGGTCTCTCCTGATGTCTGGACTCCCCTTTTCTCTCCTGATGTCTGGACTCCCCTTTTCTCTCTGATGTCTCTCCTCTAGTCTCTCCTGTCTGGACTCCTCTTGTCTCTCCTGATGTCTGGACTCCTCTAGTCTCTCCTGTCTGGACTCCTCTTGTCTCTCCTGATGTCTGGACTCCTCTAGTCTCTCCTGATGTCTGGACTCATCTAGTCTCTCCTGATGTCTGGACTCATCTATGTCTCTCCCCCTGATGTCTGGACTCATCTAGTCTCTCCTGATGTCTGGACTCATCTTGTCTCTCCTGATGTCTGGACTCATCTCCTCCTGATGTCTGGACTCCTCCTAGTCTCTCCTGATGTCTGGACTCCTCTAGTCTCTCCTGATGTCTGGACTCCTCTAGTCTCTCTTGATGTTTGAACTCCTTTGGTCTCTCCTGATGTCTGGACTCATCTTGTCTCTCCTGATGTCTGGACTCATCTTGTCTCTCTGATGTCTGGACTCCTCTCTCCTGAGTCTCTCCTTTTCTCTCCTGATGTCTGGACTCCTCTAGTCTCTCCTGATGTCTGGACTCCTCTTTTCTCTCTCTGATGTCTGGACTCTCTTGTCTCTCTTGATGTCTGGAACTTGTCCTTTGTCTGGACTCCTCTTGTCCCCTGATGTCTGGACTCCTCTTGTCTCTCCTGATGTCTGGACTCCTCTAGTCTCTCCTGATGTCTGGACTCATCTTGTCTCCTGATGTCTGGACTCCTCTTGTCTCTCCTGATGTCTGGACTCCTCTAGTCTCTCCTGATGTCTGGACTCCTCTTTTCTCTCCTGATGTCTGGACTCCTCTAGTCTCTCTGATGTCTGGACTCATCTTGTCTCTCCTGATGTCTGGACTCCTCCTCTTGATGTCTGGACTCCTCTCCTGATGTCTGGACTCCCTCTTGTCTCTCTGATGTCTGGACTCCTCTTGTCTCTCCTGATGTCTGGACTCCTCTTGTCTCTCCTGATGTCTGTCCTCTTGTCTCTCCTGATGTCTGGACTCCTCTTTTCTCTCCTGATGTCTGGACTCATCTTGATGTCTGGACTCCTGATGTCTGGACTCCTCTCTCCTGATGTCTGGACTCCTCTGTCTCTCTGATGTCTGGACTCCTCTTTTCTCTCCTGATGTCTGGACTCCTCTTTCTGGACTCTCCTCTGATGTCTGGACTCCTCTCGTCTCTCATGATGTCTGGATGCCTCTCGTCTCTCTTGATGTCTGGACTCCTTTCGTCTCTCCTGTTGTCTGGACTCCTCTTGTCTCTACCTGTTGTCTGGACTCATCTTGTCTCTCCGGATGTCTGGAGTCATCTTGTCTCTCCTGATGTCTGGACTCCTCTTCTCTCTCCTGATGTCTGGACTCCTCTCGTCTCTCTGATGTCTGGACTCATCTTGTCTCTCCTGATGTCTGGACTCCTCTTGTCTCTCCTGATACGTATAGTGTCTGGACTCCTCTGAGTCTCTCCTGATGTCTGGACTCCTCTCTGTCTCTCCTGATGTCTGGAGTCATCTTGTCTCTCCTGATGTCTGGACTCCTCTAGTCTCTCCTGATGTCTGGACTCCTCTTGTCTGGACTCCTCTCCTGATGTCTGGACTCCTCTCGTCTCTCTTGATGTCTGGACGCCTCTCGTCTCTCCCGATGTCTGGACTCCTCTCGTCTCTCCTGATGTCTGGACTCCTCTCTCCTGATGTCTGGACTCCTCTTGTCTCTTCTGATGTCTGGACTCCTCTAGTCTCTCCTGATGTCTGGACTCCTCTCTCCTGATGTCTGGACTCCTCTCTCTCCTGATGTCTGGACTGATGTCTGGACTCCTCTAGTCTCTCCTGATGTCTGGACTCCTCTTATCCTCCTGATGTCTCTCCCTGATGTCTGGACTCCTCTCTCCTGATGTCTGGACTCCTCTCTCCTGATGTCTGGACTCCTCTCTCTCCTGATGTCTGGACTCCTCTCTCCTGATGTCTGGACTCCTCTAGTCTCTCCTGATGTCTGGACTCCTCTAGTCTCTCCTGATGTCTGGACTCCTCTCTCCTGATGTCTGGACTCCTCTAGTCTCTCCTGATGTCTGGACTCCTCTAGTCTCTCCTGATGTCTGGACTCCTCTCTCCTGATGTCTGGACTCCTCTAGTCTCCTCTCTGATGTCTGGACTCACTCTCTCCTGATGTCTGGACTCATCTTGTCTCTCCTGATGTCTGGACTCCTCCTGATGTCTGGACTCCTCTCGTCTCTCCTGATGTCTGGACTCATCTTGTCTCCTGATGTCTGGACTCCTC
Organism: Oncorhynchus masou masou; assembly: GCF_036934945.1. Classification (NCBI taxonomy): domain Eukaryota; kingdom Metazoa; phylum Chordata; class Actinopteri; order Salmoniformes; family Salmonidae; genus Oncorhynchus; species Oncorhynchus masou. The sequence goes on along the minus strand of NW_027014401.1, from coordinate 2,829 downwards.
TCTCCTGGTCTGGACTCACTCTAGTCTCTCCTGATGTCTGGACTCATCTTGTCTGATGTCTGGACTCTAGTCTCTCTGATGTCTGGACTCCTCTAGTCTCTCCTGATGTCTGGACTCCTCTCGTCTCTCCTGATGTTAATATGATGTAAAGATGTATAGTGAATTACACTCGGTACCTAGTTATAGTTTGATGTTGATTATTGTCAGCACCGGTTACCACCATTGAATGGTGGGATTCAGGAATTTAGGGAGGGCTTCATTAAAGAACCATTTTAAAGAAAGCCATGAATTTTAAATAATCCGAAGGAGGATGTGTCCCCAGGAGTCCTTCTGAGGATGGGACACAACATAATCCTCTCGATCAGACGAGGGAGGAGAGGGGGAATGATGGAAGGAGTTTCGTATTTAATGGACCTGTCGTGGACCATGGAGGAGTGTTTCAATATGAAAGGGGAAGATATGACTGACTGTGAGCAGAAGGAGAGGGGAGGGAGGGAGGGAGGAGGGAGGAGGGGAGGATGGGAGGGAGGGAGGGAGGGAGGAAGGGAGGAGGGGGATGGGAGGGAGGGAGGAGGAGGGGAGGAGGAGGGAGATGAAGGGAGGAAGGGAGGGAGGGAGGAGAGAGGAGGGAGGAGGGAGGAGGGAGAGGGAGGGAGGGAGGGGAAGGGAGAGGGAGGAGGGAGGGAGGGAGGATGGGAGGGAGGAGGGAGGGGAGGAAGGGAGGGAGGGAGGGAGGATGGGAGGGAGGGGATGGGAGGGAGAGGGAGGGAGGGAGGATGGGAGGGAGGGAGGGAGGGAGGATGGGAGGAGGGAGGATGGGGGAGGGGAGAGGGATGGGGAGGGAGGGGGAGGGAGGGAGGGAGGGAGGGAGAGAGAGGAAGGGAGGGAGATGAAGGGAGGGAGGGAGCGAGGGGGAGGGAGGATGGGGGAGGGAGGGAGAGATGGGAGGGAGGGAGAGAGGGAGGAGGGAGGGAGGGATGGGAGGGAGGGAGGGAGGGAGGGAGGGAGGGAGGAAGGGAGGGAGGGAGGGGAGAGAGGGAGGGAGGGAGGGAGGGAGGGAGGATGGGGGGAGGGAGAGAGGGGGAGGGAGGGAGGGAGGAAGGGAGGGAGAGAGGAGGGAGAGGGAGAGGGAGGGAGGGAGGAAGAGAGGGAGGGAGGAAGGGGGGAGGGAGGGAGAGGAGGAAGGGAGGGAGGGAGGGAGGAAGGAGGGAGAGAGGGAGGGAGGAGGGAGGGAGGGAGGGAGGGAGGGAGGGAGAGAGGGAGGAGAGGGGGGAGGGAGGGAGGGGAGGGAGGGAGGGAGGGAGGAGGGAGAGAGGAAGGGAGGAAAGGGAGGGAGGGAGAGAGGGAGGAGGAAGGGGATCCCGAGAGAGGGGTAGGGAGGAGGGAGTGAGGGGGAGGGAGGAAGTGGAGGGAGGGAGGATGGGAGGGAGGGAGGGAGGATGGGAGGAAGGGAGGGAGGGAGAGAGGGGGAGGGATGGAGAGAGGGGGGAGGGAGGGAGGGAGCGAGGGAGGAGGGAGAGAGAGAGAGAGACAGAGAGAAGACTGAGAAGGAGAACAATTCAGGTTTTTTAAATGATCTTGGTTTTATGTCGTGATGCGGATGGCTGTCATCCATATTGTCACCCAGTTCAATGTAACAGTGATGGGTTTAGGTTACTGTCATTCACCCAGTTCAATGTAACATGTGACAGGTTTAGGTTACTGTCATTCATATTCACCCAGTTCAATGTAACAGTGATGGGTTTAGGTTACTGTCATTCATATTCACCCAGTTCAATGTAACAGTGACAGGTTTAGGTTACTGTCATTCATATTCACCCAGTTCAATGTAACAGTGATGGGTTTTACGGTTACTGTCATTCATATTCACCCAGTTCAATGTAACAGTGATGGGTTTAGGTTACTGTCATTCACCCAGTTCAATGTAACAGTGATGGGTTTAGGTTACTGTCATTCATATTCACCCAGTTCAATGTAACAGTGATGGGTTTAGGTTACTGTCATTCATATTCACCCAGTTCAATGTAACAGTGATGGGTTTAGGTTACTGTCATTCATATTCACCCAGTTCAATGTAACAGTGACAGGTTTAGGTTACTGTCATTCATATTCACCCAGTTCAATGTAACAGTGATAGGTTTAGGTTACTGTCATTCATATTCACCCAGTTCAATGTAACAGTGACAGGTTTAGGTTACTGTCATTCATATTCACCCAGTTCAATGTAACAGTGACAGGTTTAGGTTACTGTCATTCATATTCACCCAGTTCAATGTAACAGTGATAGGTTTAAGTTACTGTCATTCATATTCACCCAGTTCAAGTGTAACAGTGACAGGTTTAGGTTACTGTCATTCATATATTCACCCAGTTCAATGTAACAGTGACGGGTTTTAGGTTACTGTCATTCATATTCACCCAGTTCAATGTAACAGTGACAGGTTTAGGTTACTGTCATTCACTCAGTTCAATGATAACAGTGATGGGTTTAGGTTACTGTCATTCATATTCACCCAGTTCAATGTAACAGTGACAGGTTTAGGTTACTGTCATTCACCCAGTTCAATGTAACAGTGATGGGTTTAGGTTACTGTCATTCATATTCACCAGTTCAATGTAACAGTGACAGGTTTAGGTTACTGTCATTCATATTCACCCAGTTCAATGTAACAGTGACGGGTTTAGGTTACTGTCATTCATATTCACCCAGTTCAATGCAACAGTGACGAGGTTGCAGGTTACTGTCATTCATATTCACCCAGTTCAATGTAACAGTGACAGGTTTAGGTTACTGTCATTCATATTCACCCAGTTCAATGTAACAGTGAC